>NC_056725.1:1904220098-1904520098 GCF_019279795.1 Protopterus annectens
CATGGTCCGATGCAGAAGCAGTTTTGCGAGTGCAGGTTGGCGTTCTGAAATATTTCAAACCGAGTTTCAGACCAAACAGAGTTGGCTAAGTACCCGTTGGGAACATTTTGGTTTTTCTTGCCTCAGTATTTAACCGGATGTCAGAAAAAGTGAATAACTGTATTTCTTGTGGGAAACAGATACCTCATAGGGATTACCATACCTTGTGTATACCTTGTTTAGGGCCTGAGCACGACGTTGTTGGTTGCCGCTCTTGTGCTAGGTTTAACAAACGCACTATTAAGAGGAGGTTAGACTGTGCCAGGTTAGTGTTTGGGAAGCGTTGCAATTATAAAATGCCGCCGGATGCTCCGCCCGCTTCGTCAAGAAGCGCGAGGACAAAACAGCGAAGCCAAGGGTTGATGAACCGGCAGTCCCGGACGACGGTTCTTTAGAAGGCTCAGTGGAGCCAGAGGTTTTGCCAGGAGTTTCCATGGAGTCTCAGGCAGAAACTTTACTGTTACAGGATGTGCCTTCTCAGGAGGTAGGCCAGGCTGAGGGGCTTCTCAGGTAACTGTTCTTCCCTCTCTTCCCAAGGTAGTTAGAGCCTCTCCTTCTGTTGCCAAAACTTCTTTGAGAGGTAGGCCAAGTTCAGCTTCAGTGGGGGCTTCTCCTAGCATTTCGGGTTCTGTACCTAAGAAACATATGCTTAAAATGGCAGAAGATTTGATTACTATGATTAGAGGTTCTATGCCCCCTCCTGATAAGAGGCCTAGGGTGGAACCGAGTTTGATAGTTTTGAACAGTGTTCAGAGGCTTCAGAGTCTTCTGGAAGACTTGCAGGAGTATCCTACTTATTCTGATTCTGATGTGGATGATTCCATTCCTACAGCTTCTCCTCCTGAGGATTTCTCATTTTCAGAGACTCTGCATTCCATGAGGGAGCACTTTAAATGGGAAGGCCAGGATTACTCTGATTCCAGGAAAAGGCTTAGGGAATTCTTGTTTTACCCCAGCATAGGCCCTTAGCTATTCCTCCTGTGTTGAATGTGGTGGAAGATGTTTTGCAGAGGCTTCCTGAACCCTGACTCTTTGCCTCCTGCTCCTGTTAAGCCTGATAGGTATTATAGGGTGCCAAGCTCATAAGTATTTGTTTGAGTCCTAGGCGGACCCAGAAACTATTTCTCAAGGGCCTAAAGGTGTTAAGGCTTCTGTGGTTAAAAATCCTGTTCCCACTGATAAAGAAGCAAGGGCTTTGGATAGGTGGGGAAAGAAAGTGTATACTTCTTCCACTCTAGCCATGAGAGCGTTGAATTGTCAGTTTCACATGCTAAAATATCAGAATTATCTCCTTTCACAATTAAAATCTAAGGTGGATGCTTTGGCGGAAGGTATTGAGTGTAAAGAGTTGTTGGATTTGGTTCATGTGTCTGAACAAGTGGGTAAGCATTCTTTGCAATGTGGTTTTGATGCTGTACAGGCCTCTTCGAGGGTGGCTGCTACTAGTTCTGTTCTTCGCAGGCATGCCTGGTTGAGGGATCAGAATTTAGCTGAGCATGTTAAGACAAGGATTTTGGATGCTCCTTTACAGTCTGATGTGTTTGGAACGCCTGTGGAAGCAGTTTTAAAGAAAATGGAGGACAAAGCTAAGTCTATGCAAACTGTTAAAGATTTTTTGCAGGTGCAGCCACCGAAGTTTAGTAGAAATTGGCCTGCTAAGGGGTGGACATATCCTGCTTATGATTCCCAGTCTAGGGGTAGGTCTAGACGTGGTAGGGGCAGGGCTCAAGGTTCTTTTAGGCCTAGAACAGGGAGTTCACCTGCTCAGACTTCTGGTGAGGGCAGGGGTCAGTCCTTTCGTAAACAGACCCAATGACCTGTCTTTTCAGCTGCCAGTAGATTCTCGTCTGGCAGCTCCTTTGGGAGGAAGACTGTCTCTTTACAAAGAAAATTGGGATTTAATTACTCAAGACAAATGGGTGTTGGATATCATTCACCACTGTTACAGATTTTATTTCCATACAATGCCCCCTTTCAAAGGCATGCCAGACGTTCCGCCTCCACAAAGAAAAGAGGCTCACAAGCAAGTTTCTCAGTTACTCCAGATGGGGGCCATTCAGCCAGTCCCTGTATCAGAAAGAGGCCTAGGATTTTATTCTCGCCTGTTCCTAGTACCAAAGAAGGGGAACACGTGGAGACCAATTCTGGATTTATCTCTCCTCAACACTTTTCTGGACATTCCCAAGTTCAAGATGTTGACGTTACAACAGCTTTTACCTCTGCTGGGCAAAGATCACTGGATGGTAACTTTAGATCTCAAGGAAGCTTACCTTCATGTGCCTATAAGGCTAAGTTGCAGGAAGTATCTGCGGTTTCGAGCTGGAAATTCTCATTATCAGTTCTCTGCATTGCCCTTTGGCTTATCTACTGCCCAGAGTATTCACAAAGGTTCTGGCTCCAGTGATAGCTTACTTCAGGCTTCAAGGAATTCAAATCTATCCTTACTTGGACGACTGCCTGATTCTGGCTCAAGAAAAGGAAGACCTTCTACAGCATCTGGAATATGTTATAGCAGTGCTAAGATGCCTAGGGTATTCTGTGAACGAAATAAAGTCCAGTCTAGTACCCTCTCAAGACATGTGCTTTCTGGGTGTGAGACTGAATACAGCAGCCCAGATGGCCTTTTTAACCCCGGACAAACAAAAGAGTCTATCACTTTACTTCCATGGCCTTTACCTCTGATTCCTCATCTGTTATCTCAGAAGGACGGTCATCTGCTCAATGTCAAGCTTCACTCTCTTCATCTAACAGCCTGGCATATTCTGTGTTGAAACACAACAGGTCTCAACTTCCTCAACAAGTTTTAAATGTGATTATGGAAGCTAGAAGACCTAGTACAAGGAAAGTGTACGCAGAAAAATGGAAGAGATTTTTATTTTGGAGTACAGCAAAGAATTTGGAGATTTCTGAGCCTAATTTGAGTGTGGCTCTTCAATATCTTACTGAGTTATTGGACAAAGGTTTGTCCTTCTCTTCCATTAAGATTCATGCTGCAGCAATTTCAGCTCACTATGATTGTGACCCACCATTGTTTTCGCATCCTTTGTTCAAGCAGTTTCTTAGAGGGCAAAGAATATAAGACCCCCAATGAGCTCCTACTCCTGCTTGGGATCTCAATTTTGTGTTGAAAAACTTACTCTACAACCTTTTGAGCCTGCGGCTACTGCTGAATTGAAATACTTGTCATGGAAGACTGCTTTTCTGTTGGCTATTACTTCTGCAAGAAGGGTGTCTGAGTTGCAGGCCCTTATGGCAGTAGAGCCCTTTCTGATTTTCCATAAGGATAGGGTATCATTACGTACTAATCCTTCCTTTATGCCTAAGGTGGTTTCTAGTGTGGCTTTAAACCAAACTATTCATTTGCCTACTTTTATGCAGATCCCCAAAATAAAGGGGAAAAGATTTTGCACACTTTAGATGTACACAGGCAATTGCGTTATTATTTAAGCAGGACTAAGGATTTCAGGCAGTCTCAGCAGTTGTTTGTTTCTTTTGCTTTGAGTTCACAGGGCAAGCCTGTGTCAAAACAAACTATTTCTAGGTGGATTGGCTTTTGCATTGCATTTTGTTATTCCCATCATGGCAAGGAGATTCCAGCTGGGATTAGGCCTCATTCCACTAGGGCTACTGCCACTTCAACAGCATTTCTAAGGGGTGGCAACTAAGGATATTTTGGAAGCAGCTACTTGGAGTTCAGTGCATACTTTCTCTAAGCATTATCACCTTCCTATCTACTCTAAGTCTAGGGCTGGTTTTGCCACAGCTGTTTTGCAAGGCATGTTGTCAGCTCCTGCTTCTTTATGATTTGCCAGCCTCCCTTACCTCTGCTTTGGGATTCTACCCAATAGTAAGGACTGCAGCAATGGGGAGCGAAGAACATAGTACAGTTTTGTACCTACCATAAATGTAGATGTTCGAGGATCCCCATTGCTGCAGTCCACTTACCTCCCTCCTTCCCCTCTGTGTTTAGGGGTGGTTGTGTAGGTGAGGTTACATGCTTATATTTTTGTATATATTCTTGTATATATTGTACATATTTTTGGTGCAGATATTTTGGGCCTTGTCTTTTTAGGGTCTTCTGACATCTGGGGCAAGAAAAGACTGAGGATATGACGTCGGTCATGCGCATTAGTACCCTGACGTACTGACGTCAGTCTAATGCGCCCTGACCGACGTCAGCCTTATACTCTGGTATTCGGGCCGACTGGACGGCGGACTATACCCAATAGTAAGGACTGCAGCAATGGGGATCCTCGAACATCTACATTTATGGTAGGTACAAAACTGTACTTTAGTCCAGAGTGAAAAGGACTGGAAGTCACTGTCTGCCGTCGGAATCCGCTTCTCTAACCCCCAAAGATCCTTTTCCAGGAATCCGAATAGGTAAAAGATGATGCGGTTCTGTAAGTCTCAGTATTCCTGGGACACTCAGGACTCTGCCTTCCCCTAGAGGCAGAAGGGGTCAGGACAGATGCCGGCCCAGAGGCAGGGGGGATTTGAGAAATTTTGGGTCTCTAACTGTTCTTGGACAGGCCCTTGCAACAGCCCTGAGGGTTTGCCCAACTGCTCTGGAGACAGTCGGGGGATGCCTTTCTCTGCACCTGACTGAGTGTGTCATCAGACCGTTTGGTGCTGCAAATAATATCCAGAGGTTATACAGTCCCCTTTCTAACTCCTCCTGTTCCACAAAAACACCTCCCGGGCGTTCCACTCACACAAAGGGAGGCAGCAGCAGTAGAAATAAGAAAGCTGCTAAGGAAACTAGTCATCCAGCCCATCCCCCTAGATCAGTCCAGATCAGGCATCTATTCCAGGTTCTTTTTGGTGCCAAAAAAAGGGAGACCTAAGGCCCATTCTGGACCTTTCCACTCTAAATCTGTCAGTTACAAAAGAGAAGTTACGGATGGTCACTCTACAATCCATCCTGCCTTACCTGCAGGAGAACTGGATGTGCTCCATAGATCTCCAGGACGTTACAATCGCATCAAAATGCACCGACTCTCCAGGAGATTCCTCCACTTTTGGCTAGGGGCCAATAATGATCAATTCCGAGCCCTGCCCTTCGGTCTCACCACAGCCCCCAGGGTGTTCACCAAGCTTATGGCAGTAGTCGTGGCTCACCTGAGCTTCAGGGGATACAGGTCTACCCGGACGATTGGCTCCTCGCCGCTCCCACCAGATGTCTACTTTGTCAGGCCAGGGAGTATTTCCTGAAATTGTCAACTTGCTGGACATCACAGTCAACCTATCCAAGTTTTCTCTAGAACCTGTGTAAGTCTTGGACTATATAGGCCTGAGAATCTATGCTTTTCAAATCAAGGTCTTTTTAACTCTAGAAAGAGTCCGGAACTTGCGACTTCATGTATCTGTGATCCTACAGTCTTATCCATCAGCCAAGGTGGTTTTTGAGAGCCTTTGGTTCCAATGCAGCCACCTTTACTCTTCCTTGTGCTAGTCTTCATATGTGAATTCTGCAGTGGATGTTTGCGATTCAGTGGTCCCTTTTAGATCTGCCATTGACTCATCCTGTTCATGTAAGCAACGTGTGCAGCAAGTCCCTCCTATGGTGGATACGGTCCCCAGAGCTGGTAGAGGGATGTTTATTGCAGCCCTTCCCCAAGCCACGGTGACCACGGATGCCTCCCAGCTAGGTGGGGGGGCATTGCTCAGGCAGGACAGTCCAAGGCACATGGTCCCTGAACGAGACCAAACTGCATATCAGTGTTCTAGAGATGAGGGCGGTCTTATTAGCATTGGCCCTTCATGCCTTTCTTCCTCTGGGAACAATTGCAATTCAGACCGACAATGTCAGTGGTCTGGTACATCAACAAACTGGGAGAAACCAGGTCTTGCACATTCCGGGTCGGTCCAATATTGTGGCGGGCAAACTGAGCTGGACTATTCTGATGCCTTTCTAGTGGTCTCTGAATCCTTCGGTAGCGGAGCGGATCTTCCTCGAGTGGGGTCGGCCTTGTTGCGGTTCTTCACATCTCCTTCCAATGTGAAGTGCAGCAAGTTCTTCACTCTGATTCCCCACAGGGGGAATCCCCCAGGGAACGCTCTGATCAATGCTTGGTCTCCTGGTGGTTTTCATGCTTATCCCCGTTTACCTCTCATAAAAGTTCTACGGAAGGCTTGCCGGTTGGGGAGTAGAATCATCCTCATTGCCACTTTCTGGCCTTGCCAAATCTGGTTTCCCTGTTTTGGTCTCATCTGGTAGATGTTCTTTGTGTTTCACTGTTGCAGTCATCGCACCTGAGTTTTCGTTTCAGAATTGAATTATCCTGAAGTCTTCTAAAGCCAAGTACCCTGTTGGGGGATCTTTTTCTTTCTCTAACCGATGTCAGAAAAAGTTAACAATTGTCTCGCCTGTGGAAAGCAAATACCACGCCGAGATTTCCGTTCTTACTGTGTCACCTGTTTAGGCCCAGACCAGGATGTACCTCGCTGTCTGTTTTTTGCTTTGTTCAACACCCGAACTATTTGTCATCTGGCCCTTATGGTCACTAATTACTTTCGCTCTCTATCTCCGTATTCTGAAATGGCTTCAGTAAGCCGTCTGACTACCTATCTTCCAAAAAAAGTAAGGATAAAGACCCACAGACAGCACAGGTCCAAAACTGCCAACACTTCCGTTAAGCTAGTCGCCAGTTCGCCGGTACTCAGTGAGGTGCTTTTGCAGCCCCTGATGCCTGCTTCGATGGATTCGCAGGCCGCTACTGAGACCCTTTAGAAATCCGGTATGCCATGAGACACTTTTTGACTATGAAAACTGCAGATGTCTACCTTGGATGGGTCCGGATCTGCTGTGCAGGCACTGGCTTCCGAGGAATTTCTTTGCACTACCGATATTTAACAAATGGACTACTTCTTTCCCGCCTTTATTTCTGATTAAAACTACAGAGTTTCTAAGGCCAAGAGTACGAGCTACGCCTAAAAAACTGACCCAGATTCAAGCATGTGCTTCCTTGCCACAACATCAAATGCTTAAAATGGCAGAAGACCTGATTATGCTGATTAGGGGAAGCCAGCCTTCCCCTGCTAAGAGAAAGAGACCTGTCCCCAGCAGCTCTAACAGACCAAGAGTCCGACTCTGAGGTTTCTGAGTATGAGGACATGCCTTTACCTGCTTATGAGGATTCAGATGCAGAGGAATCCATTCCCTCTGCTTCCTCTCTAGAGGATTTTTCTTTTGGTAAAACCCTGCATACTTTGAGAGCATTTCCACTGGGAATGCAAAGACTATCCTCAGTCCAAAAAGAGACTTGGTGAATTTTTAGATTTGCCACAACCTAGATCTTTAGCAATACCTCCAGTTCTGGATGTTAATCCAGTCTTACTCCTGATACGTTACCCCCTGCTCCAAGGAAACCAGATAGGTACTACTAGAGTCCCTGACTCTCACAAATTTCTTTTCAAAAATCCTACTGCTGACCCAGAGGTCCTTTTACAGGGGCCTAAAGGTATAAAAGCACCTACAGCTCAGAATCCCACCCCTTTGGACAGGAATTCCCGAGGTTTAGACAGATGGGGTAAAAAAGTATACACCTCTGCAACTCTGGGCATTGAATTTGCCAGTTTCACATGCTGAAATACCAGCAACATATTATGGAACTTAAGCAAAAATGATCTACCTTTACAGACTGTGCAGAAAATAGTTACAAGAACTTATGCATTCTGCAAGCCAAGTCAGCAAGCATAATTTGCAATGTGGCTTTGACTCCCTAGAAGCATCTTGCAGGGCAGCAGTCACTGGTTCTGTACTGAGAAGGCATGCTTGGCTTAAGGAACAGACTTGCCAGACCATGTCAAATCAAAATTACTAAATGCTCCTTTGAATAAGGACAGTCCGGCACCATAGCAGAAGAGGTTCTAAAAAAGATGCAAGAAAAAGCTAAACCTATGCAGACAGTCAAACTTTTTTACAAATGCAGCCTACTAGATTCAGTAGGCATTGCCCCTTGAAACATTGGTTCTTTCCAGCCCCCTCAAGGCCATCTCAAACTAGACCCAGGGGAAACAGACCACCCCCCCCAGATTACAGTCTCTGGGTATGCAGAGATCTAAGCAATGGAGTGCCTCCACTTCAAAACAGTGAGTGCTAAGCCACCCCCTTTCGGAAAGAATTCACAATGACTTTTCAACTCCACTCCTCACCTCTGCCCAACTGCTCGTACCCCTAGAAGGAAAGCTTGTTCATCATGCAAAAAACTGGACCTCCACCAAAGACAGCTTGGTCCTCAACATTGTATCCCAGGGGGACACATTTTACTTCCAGTCACTGCCAACCCCAAAAGGGTTCCCAGACTTTCTTCCAAACCAGTGGGTAGAGGCACAAAACCAAGTTAAATCCCTGCTCTCCATAAGGGCAATTCAACCTGTTCCTTTAGAACAGATAGGAAGGGTTCTATTCCAGACTTTTCCTGGTACCCAGAAAAGAGGGCACTCTGCGCCCATTCCTAGATCTTTCCATCCTAAACACCTTCCTGGTGGTACCAAAATTCAAATGCTCACTCTTCAGCAGCTTCTTCCTAGGCTGTCCAAAGATGCCTGGTTAGCCACCCTAGACCTAAAAGAAGCCTATCTGCACATCCCTATCAGGGACTCGTGCAGGAAATACCTATGTTTCAGGGCAGGATCTATGCATTCAGTTCTCTGCACTTCCCTTTGGGCTTATCCACTGCTCCCAGAGTTTTCACAAAATGCCTGGCTCCAGCCATTGCCTATTGCAGACAGAAAAATTCAAATGTACCCATACTTGGATGATTGCCTGATTCTGGTAGTCAGGAAAGGTTGTTGTATTACCTGACATTTGTAAAGAACCTTCTAACCCCCCTGGGGTGCACTATCCATGAAAAGAAATCAAAACTAGACCCTAGTCAAAAGATTATATTCCTGGGAGCAAGCTTCGACACAGCATCCCAGATGGCATTCCTTACTCCAGAATCTGACAGGCTACTTCACTCGAATGGCCACCAGATCCCAGCTGTCCGCAAGGAAAATCCTGCAGGCCCTAGGGCTCATGGCCTCTTGCATTCTATTAATTCCATTTGCCAGACTGCATATGAGGTAACTTCAATGGTACTTAGTCTTTGGTGCCAACATTTTCAGGACCTGGAAACCATACCTTGTCTAAAGACAGTTTCTTTGGTGCGCAGCAGCATGCAACCACAACAAGGGACTTCCATTTATGCAACCCCATGCCGCCCAATCCCTAACCACAGACTCAGAGTATGCCTGGGGGGCACACCTGGATGACAAGTGCATTCAGGGCCACTGGAGCCCAAATTAAATTCATCTGCACATCAACCAAAAAGAGATGCTAGCTGTACTCTCACCAGGACCCCTGCTAATAAAAACAGCACCACAGTTATGTGGTACATCAACAAGCAGGGGGAACCCACTCTTACCCACTCTGCAGGCTAGCCATGGCCCTGTGGTCCACTGCCTTGGACATGCATAATTCATCTGCAAGCTCAATTCCTGCCAGGCAAACAAAACTCTCTGGCAGACAACTTAAGCAGAAATCTAGACCCACACAAGTGGCCATTAGAACCCAGCAGCTTCAGCCTTCTAATCCAGAAATGGACTCCAGAGGTGGACCTCTTTGCCTCCCCCTGCAATCACCAGCTCAGTAAATTCTGCACCAGGACACCTCAAAGCAGGGCCTGGAAAGTGGATGCCCTCTCCTTCCAGTGGGAAAACCTCTCAATCTATGCATCTCCCCGGAAGACCGGACAGACCAAGGGCAATCCTGATTGCCCTGGACTTTCTACGCCAGCACTAGTACCCACTACTGCATAGTCTGTCACTGGTGCCACCCTGGTACCTACCCCAGATGTCAACCCTCCTCACTCAGCAGGGGGAACAGATCTTGCAGCTGCAAACCCTGAATATTGCAGCCTGGCTTATTCCTTGAATTCTCCCCCAGTGGCCAGCCTAAGCAAGCAGGTGCTGGATGTCATTCTTGAAGCCAGAAGACCCAGTACAAGGAAATCCTATGCTGATAAGTGGAAAAGGTATTGTTCCTGGATTCAGTCTGAGGGAGAGGACACAGCACTGCCCTCCTTACCTCTAATCCTGGATTACCTAGCAGATTACTCCACAGAGGCCTATCCTTCTCCTCCATTAAGATCCATGCCTCTGCCATCTCTGCTCATTACAATACTGAGCCACGTCTCTTCTCTTACCCTCTCATCAAACAGCTCCTGAGAGGGGCAAACAATTTAAGGCCACCAAGGAGAGCTCCCACCCTGCTTTGGGACCTTAACTTTGTACTGGAAAAGCTCACGCTACCCCCCCCCCTTTTTTGAGCCTGCAGCGTCAGCAGAGTTAAAATTCCTCTCTTGGAAAACAGCCTTGCTTCTGGCCATCACTTCATCTAGAAGTGTCTGAGCTACAAGCACTTATGGCTGTGGAACCCTTCATTATTTTTATGCTGACAAGGTCTTCCTCAGGACTAACCCTTCCTTTATGCCTAAAGTGGTGTCCAGTGTGGCTCTCAACCAATCTTTCCATTTGCCAACCACCTTCCGTAATCCTCAAAATAAAGGGGAAAGGATCCTGCACTCCTTGGATGTGCTCAGATTCTACCTTGACAGGACAAAGCCCTTCAGGAAATCTGACCAATTAGTCAGTTTCCATTTTGGCTACAAATACCATGGAAAACCAACCCCTCAGGGGGTCAGAACACATTCCACTAGGGCAACTTCTATCTCAACAGCATTCCTCAGGGGAGTCCCTGCCAGGGACATTCTGGAAGCTGCTACCTGGAGTTCTGTACACACCTTCACAAAGCATTACCACCTTGCCCATCTTTTCCAAATCCAGGACGAGTGTTGCAACACAGTCCTGCCCCAACTCTTCTTGACTGCCTCCACCCTTTCTTCAGCTTTGGGAATCAACCCAAGTGTGATGACTGCAACAGTGAAACACGAAGAACATAGTACAGTTGTGTACACATACCATAAATGTAGATGTTAGTGTATTCACTGTTGCAGTCCTGGTTTCCCACCCTCCAGCCTCCTTGTCTCTCTCTCTCTTGCTCACCCCTTACAGGGCTGTTGGTATTTACTTTTTACTGGTGGTTTCCCACCATAACCAGATATTTTCGCTTATAGTCCTCAACTCCGATATGGCTTTGGTAAGCTATCCGACAGCAGATCTTCTGAAAAAAAAAAACGTTAAGACAGACCACACGGGTCCAAACCTACAGATGACACTTCCGTTAAGTTAGTAGTCAGTTCTCCGGTCCTCAGTGAGGTGCTTTTGCAGCCCCTGATGCCCGCTTCTGTGGATTCGCAGGCTGCTACAGAGACCCTTTAGGAGTATGCCACAAAACTCTTCGACTAAAGATCCTGCGATCGTCTCTACCTTTGATGGGTCTGGAGCCGCTGAGCAGGCACCAGCTTCTGAGGAAGTCCTTCGCAGTACCGATTCTCGACACAGACGTAGTCTCTTGCAACTAACGTTCTTTTGAAAACTACTGAGTTTAAGCCCACTGTCAGGCACCTGCTTCCTTGCCTTATTCTTAGATGCTTAAAATGGTGGAAAACCTTATGCTGATCAGGGAAGTCAAGCTACCCCCTCCAAAAGGAAGAGAGATATGTCCCCTGTAGTTCTGTCTGAACAAGTCAGATTACTCTGTTTCTGAATATGAAGACAGGCAACCCCCTCTCTACTTATGAGGATTCTGATGCAGAGGATTCCATCCCTTCAGCCTCTTCCCCCAGAGGATTTTTCCTTTGGGGAAACCCTGCATACCTTAAGGGAGCATTTCCAGTGGGAAAGTCAAGACTACCCTCAGTCTAAAAGGAGACTCGGAATTCCTAGATCTGTCACAGCACAGACCCTTGGCCATCCCCCCCCCCCCCCCCCCAGTCCTAGATGTTGTAGAGGATGTTTTCCTGGAATCCAGCTAGACTCCTGACACTCCCTCCTGCGCTCAGAAAACCAGACCGGTACTATAGAGTTCCTGACTCGCACATTTCTTTTTAAAAATCCTACTGCTAACCTTGAGGTAATTTCAAAAGGGCCTAAAGGGATTAAAGCAACCTTTGCTAAGAATCACATATAGGGATTTCAGAGCACTAGACAGATGGGGTAAAAAAAAAAAAGTATACACCTTGCTATCAGGGCACTAAATTGTCAGTTCCATATGCTAAAATTTCAGCAACATACCCTGGAACTCCTCAAACAAGTCTTCCTTTCCTGCTTGGGCCGAATCTAAAGAATTACGAAGAGTTAATGCATTCTTCAAGTCACGTAACTAAAAACACACCTTGCACTGTGGTTTTGATGCCCTAGAAGCTTCTTGCAGGGCAGCAGTCACTGGATCTGTCAATTAGAAGGCATGCATGGCTTAACAAACAACCCCTGCCAGACCATGTCAAATCTAAATTATTGGATGCTCTCCTGCACAAAGACAATTTGGCACTGAGGCAGAAGAGGTCCTAAAGATGGAAGAGAAAGCAAAATCTATGCAAACAGTTAAGGATTTCTTACAGGTCCAGCCACCCAGGTTCAGCAGGCATTGTCCCACCAAACACTGGTCCTTTCCTGCTCCCTCCAAGCCATGACAGCATAGGCCCCAGGGAACCAGACCCCCCAGACAGCAGCCATAGGGAATGCAGAGATCTAAGCAGTGGACTACCTCCACTTCAGAACCAGGGAGTTCTAAGCCACCCCCTTATGGTAAGAACTCACAATGACTCACCTCCCCACCCCTCTCCCTTTGCCCACCTTCACTTACCCCTAGGAGGAAACCGCTCCTTTCATGCAAGCACCTGGGCCACTGTTACAAACGACTACTGGTTTCTGAACAGTGTCTCGGGGATACAATTTTTCTTCCACACTCTTCCAACCCCAAAAGGGTTCTTGGATCTACCTCCAAACCAGTGGGCAGAGGGTCAAAAGTAAATCCTTTCCCTGTTTTCTGTGAGGGCAATAGAGCACGTTCCTGCAGAAAAGATAGGCCAAGGTTTCTACTCCAGACTTTTTCTGTTGCCCAGAAAAGAGGGCACTTGGCACCCCATCCTTGATCTATCCGTTCTAAACACCTTCCTGGTTATCCCAAAATTCAAAATGCTCACCCTCTAGCAGCTGCTGCCCATGCCCTCCAAGGACGCTTGGCTAGCAACCCTGGATCTAAAAGAATCATACCTCCCCATTCCTATCAGGGAATCAAGCAGGAAATATCTCTGTTCGGGGCAGGATCTCAACACTTTCAGTTCTCTGCACTTCCCTTTGGCTTATTTACTGTTCCCAGAGTTTTCATAAAATGTCTGGCTCCGGCCATTGCCTTTTGCAGACAAAGGAATATCCAGATTTACCCATACCCTACTAATCTCCCTAGGGTACATAATCAACAAAAAGAAATCCAAACTGGTGTCCACCCAAAGGATTATCTTCCTGGGAGCAAGCCTGGACACAGCATCCCAGATGGCATTCCTCACACCAGGAAAAACAAATTTTCCTGACAGCCTACTTCTCTCAACTAGCCACCAGACCCCAGTTATCTGCCATGAAGATCCTGCAAGCTCTTTGATTCATGACATCTTGCATACTACTCATTCTATATGCCAGACTGCATATGAGGAAACTTCAGTGATACCTAAACAGCCTTTGGTGTCAACACACTCCCTGGAAACTCTTATACCTATAATTCCTTGCCTCAGAAGAGATTTTCTTTGGTGGGCAACAGCATGCTCCCACAACAAGGGACTGCTTTTCTCACCACAGACGCATCAGACTATGCTTGGGGTGCACACCTGGACGGCAGGTGCATACAGGGCCAATGGAGCCTGCAGCAAATCCCTCTGCATGTCAACCAAAAAGAGATGGCTGTCCAGCACACCTTGATAGCTTTTAAACCCCTTCTCTCCCTAGGGGCTCTCATGATTGAAACAGACACCACTCTGATGTGGTATATCAACAAGCAGGGAGGGACTCGCTCCTACCATCTATGCAGGCTGGCCATGACCCCTTTGGCACACAGTCTCTGCCGTGCAGCTGCACCTGTTAGCACAGTTCCTACCAGGCTCTCAACTCTCTGGCAGACCAATTAAGCAGAAATCTTCTGGATCCACATGAGTGGCAGCTCAGTAGAAGAACCCTCACCCTAATAACTCAGAAATGGGGTACCCTGAAGGTCGACCTCTTTGCCTCCCACACTATCAGCTCAGCAAATTCTGTACCAGGGAGCATCACTGCATGGCTTGGAAAGTAGATGCCCTGTCCTTCCACTGGGTCAGTCTATCTGTCTATGCCTTGCCTCCACTACCCCTCATCCCCAGGGTGCTGCTCAAAATAAAGGAGGAAAAACAAATGACAATTCTTATAGGTCCAGATTGCCTCGCCAACACTGGTACCCCTTGCTGCACAGCCTGTCACCACTGCCACCATGGCATCTTCCTCCGATTCCAAACCTGACCAAAAGGGAAGGGGAATTCATGCATTCCCAACTGCAGACACTCAATTTGGCAGCTTGGCTTATTCCCTAACCCCAGATCAATCTGCCGACCTCGGTAAACAGGTTCTAGATGTTATCTGTGAGGCCAGACGCCCAAGCACTAGAAAGTCTTATGCTGACAAATGGAAAATGTTCTGCACCTGGATCCAGGCTAAAGGAGCCAATATGCCACAGCCCCCCCTCTCATCCTGGATTACTTAGCTGACCAACTACACAGTGGCCTCTCTCTTCTCTCTGAAATGTCATGCCTCTGCTGTTTCTGCTCATTTTCTCACTGAGCAGCCCCTTTTTTCACACCCTTTGATCAAACGGTTCCTAAGAGGGGTTAGCAATTTGAGGCCACCCAGAAGGGCACCCACTCCAGCTTGGGACCTTAACTATGTTTTGGAAAAGCGTACCCTGCCCCCTTTTGAAACAGCTTCTTCTGCAGAGCTAAAGTTTATCTCCTGAAAGACTGCATTCCTTTTGGCCGTCACTTCAGCCAGAAGAGTCTTCGAGCTGCAAGCGCTCATGGCTGCGGAACCCTTCATAATCTTCCATGCTTACAGGGTATCCCTTAGAACTAATCCATTCTTCATGCCCAAGGTGGTGTCCAGTGTGTCTCAACTAATCCATTCATTTGCCCACCTTTTTCCTAATCCCCAGAACAAGGGGGAAAGGATTCTGCACACTCTAGATGTGCACAGACAGCTCAGATCCTATCTAGACAGGACTAAATCCTTCAGAAAGTGTGATCAATTGCTGGTTAGCTTTACTACAGGGGCAGAAGGCAAAGCCATTTCCAAACAATTAATTTCCAAATGGATAGCACACTGCATCCATTTCTGCTACAAACAACATGGAAAGCCTTCCCCAAGGGGGTCAGGACTCACTCCACCAGAGCAGCCTCCACCTCTGCAACTCTCCTCAGAGGAGTCCCCACCAGGGGCATCCTGGAGGCTGCCACCTGGACATCTGTTCACACCTCTGCAGTCTTGCAGGGCATACTACCCAGCCCCTAGTTTCTTTGCCTCCATCCTTTTCCTCAGCTTTGGGAATCGACCCAAATGTGATGACTGCAACAGTGAAACGCGAAGAACATAGTACAGATGTTTTTCATGTTTCACTGTTGCAGTCATCACATTTGGGTTATCTGCTTGCAGTAGCCTTCAGTCGGCCTGATTATCAAAGTCTTGGGTCCTGCGTCGGTTGCTGTCTTATCTTCCATGACATCAGGTAGTCAGGGGTGTAAAGCATGCAGACGACACCATTACATCAATCTTTCTTGCAGTGGAGGTGCCTGAAGCAGAAGCAGTTTGCAAGTGCAGGTCGGCCAACTCCTGAAATTTTCATTTGAGTTTCAGAACCGAAGTTTTCAACTAAAGCTTAGTACCCTGTTGGGGAAACTTTTTCTTGCTCTAAACCGATGTCAGTAAGTCAATAATTGTATTTCTTGTGGAAAGCAAATACCTCAGATTTTCATTCGTACTGTATTCCTTGCCTTGGCCCCTGACCACGACTTACCTCGCTGTCTTTTGTGCCTTATTGAAGCAATGAACTATTCGTCGTCTGTATATTTACGCTTCTAAATATTTTGGTACTCTGTTGAATTATCCAGATATGTCTTCGGTAAGCCATACGACTACCGACATTCAGAAAAAAACGCAAAGATGAAGACAGGCCGCCTAGGTCCAAAGCTGCCAATGACACTTCTAACCCAGTCGCCAGTTCGCCGGTACTGTGAGGTGCTTTCGCAGCCCCTGATACCCGCTACTTCAGATTCGCAGGCCTCTACTGAGACCCATTCAGAGTCCGGTATGCTGCGAGATTCTTCAACTGTGGAACCTGCGAATGTCTCTACCTTGGATGGGTCCAGAGCCGCTGTGCAGGCACTGGCTTCTGAGGGTGTATTCAGGCCTACTGACTTGCATATTAAACTAAAGCCATCTTCTTCAAGGCCTAAAACTCGAACCATGCCTAGAAAACAGACGCCCAGACCGCATGGTCATGCTTGTATGCCTAAAAAACAAATAAGAATGGCTGAAGACCTTATTACTTTAATCAGGGGAAGCCAGTTTTCCCCCTCTAAGAGACCTAATTTGCTTATGATATTTCTGACCAGGATTCTGAAATTTCTGTTTCCTCTGATGACCAGGATTTACCCTTATCGACCTATGAGGATTCTGATGCAGAAGGCTCTATTCCCTCTGCTCCCCCCCCCCCCCCCCCCCAGAGAATTTCTTTTGGTGAAACCTTGCATACTCTTAGGGAGCATTTTCACTGGGAAAGCCAGGATTACTCTGATTCTAAAAAGAGGCTTAGGAATTTCTTATCCCTGCCCCAACACAGGCCTTTAGCTATCCCTCCTGTACTAGACGTTGTTTATGGCTTTTCGGAATCTAGTTTGGCCCCTGATTCTTTGCCTCCTGCTCCCAGAAAACCTGACAGATACTGCAGGGTTCCTGATTCACAAGTTTCTTTTTAAAAATCCTATTGCGAAGGTTTACACTTATGCAACCTTGTCCATTAGGGCTTTAAACTGCCAGTTTCATATGTTAAAGTATCAACATGTTATTGGATTGCTTAAACAGAAAATGATGTTGATTCCTGACTGTGCTGAAAATAAGGAATTACAGGATTTAATGCATTCTGCTGAACAGGTTGGAAAACATACTTTGCAATGTGGATTTGATTCATTAGAGGCCTCTTGCAGGACTGCGGTTACTGGGTCTGTGCTCAGAAGACATGCTTGGCTTAAGGAGCAATCGTTGCCTGATCATGGTAAAGCTAAACTGTTGGATGCTCCCTTAAATGAGGACAGCCTGTTTGACAACATAGCTGAGGAAGTTCTTAAAAAGATGGAAGATAAAGCTAAATCTATGCAAACTGTTAAATATTTCTTACAAGTTCAGCCTCCTAGATTTAGGAGGCATTGGCCCTCTAAGAATTGGTCCTTTCCAACTCCTTCCAGGTCTTCAGTCCAAACCCAGACACAGCAGAAACCCCAAGTTTCAGTCCCAGGGGACACACAAGACTAAGCAGTGGGGAGTTTCCACATCCAAATCTGGGAGTAGTAAGACTTGCTTTTACAACTTCCAAGCACTTCCCAACTGAATGCTCCTTTAGGCGGAAAGATTGAGTCTGCAGGCCAAAAACTGGGAACTCATTACCCAGGACAAATGGGTCTTGTATAGTGTCCCAAGGACACAGATTTCACTTCCACATGATGTTCATCGTGCATACAGCTGCAGTCATAACAGATGGGTTCTCCTGCTGTCAGGCAGGTCCTCTGTCGGCCGAATTCCAAAGTCTAGGTCCGGTGTCGGTTGTCGTCGCTTCTTCCCTGACGTCAGTGCGACAGGGGTATAAAGGAACCAGCCGACGCCATTTTGCAGAAGCAGTTCGCAAGTGCCGGTTGGCCAGCTCCTGAAATTACGAAATTTGGAAACCGAAGTCTTCTTAAAAGCTAAGTACCCCGTTGGGGAAACATTTCTTGCCTCAGACCGATGTCAGACAAAGTTAATAATTGTATTTCTTGTGGGAAGCAAATACCGCATAAGGATTTCCATTCCCTCTGTATACCTTGTTTAGGCCCAGACCACGACGTCTCGGTCTGTCGCTTTTGTGCTACATTCAACAAACGCACTATTAAGCGTCGGGCGGAGTTTGCCCAGCATTATTTTGGGAAAGCATTTAACTATACTATGTCGTCGGATACTCCGACTCCGGTTTTGTCTAAAAAAACGCAAAGACAAGGACCGACAAACTAGGTCCGCGGCCTCTACCGACACCACGCCAAAGCGGACTACACGTGGTCCGGTTCTCAGTGAGGTGCCTACGCAGCCCCTGATTACCGACTACACTTCTTTGACGGTGTCTCCTTTGACGGTGTCTCCTGTGCCCAAGGTCGCAGGCTCCTCGGCCCACACCCCGACTACAGATACCGAAGCCACTCTTGGCGTTGAAACTCAGAATGTGGACAGGTCCACCTCCACTCAAGGTGTCTTCAGACCTTCCTCTTCTTTCTTCATCAAGGCTTTCACAAAGTCTAAAGCAACCATGCACCCTAAGAGACCAGCTACACAGGGCCCATCTCCAGGCCCCATGCCTAAGAAACAGATGCTTAAAATGGCTGAGGATTTAATTACTCTAATCAGAGGCTCTCAGCCCCCACCAGACAAAAGGCCCAGAGTGGAGGAAGATTCCCCCTCCTCTGATCAGGGCTCCATTATTTCAGAGCACTCTGATGATGAGGAACATTCTTACTCCCCTTTTGAAGACTCTGATGCGGAGGAGTCCATCCCTTCTGTATCCCCCCCTGAGGATTACTCATTTGAGGAAACTTTGCATACCTTAAGGGAACACTTCCACTGGGAAGGCCAGAATTATTCAGATTCCAAGAAAAGGCTCAGGGAATTTCTCTTGTTACCTCAGCATAGGCCTCTGGCTATACCTCCTGTCTTGGACATCCTAGATGATGTTTACTCGGAGGCCTGCCTTAACCCGGACTCTCTACCTCCAGCTCCAGTTAAGCCTGACAGGTACTACAGGGTTCCTGACTCACACCAATTTCTTTACAAAAGCCATGCTGCTGACCCAGAAACCATCTCACAGGGCCCCAAGGGAGTTAAGGCCTCCATTGCCAAAAATCCATTGCCTTTTGAGAGAGATCCTTAGAAAGGTGGGGGAAAAAAGGTATATACCTCTGCTACCTTATCCATGAGGGCCTTAAACTGTCAGTTTCATATGCTAAAATACCAACAGTTTTTGTTATCACAATTGAAGAGTAAAATGTCACAACCTGAACAACCAGACTTGAAGGAGTTGCAGGATTTGATGCATAGTGCAGAACAAGTGGGTAAGCATACCTTACAATGTGGTTTTGATGCTCTAGAGGCCTCATGCAGAGCTGCTGTTAAAGGATCAGTCATACGTAGGCATGCCTGGCTCAAGGAAACAAGCCTTGCCTGATCATGTCAGAGCTAAATTACTAGACGCCCCTCTTCAAAAGGATGTACTATTTGGTGCTAATGCTGAGGAGGTGTTAAGGAAAATGGAGGAAAAGGCTAAATCAATGCAAACTGTGAAAGAATTTCTACAGGTTCAACCCCCACGTTTTAGTAGAAATTGGCTTTCCAAAAACTGGTCCTTTCCTGCCACAGACAGACCCCAAAGAGGCAGATACAGGCGCCCGAGGGGCAGAGGACAATCCCAAGGCTCGTATAGAGGCAGACAATGGCAAGCTCCTACACAGAGGTGGTGAGGACAACTCGCAATCTTTCAGAAAGCAAACCCAATGACTTTCCCCTTTGCATGCCAACCAGGTTTCAAATGGCAGCCCCCTTAGGAGGAAAGCTGGCATTATTTTCAAAAAATTGGCATGTCACAAAGGACAAATGGATCCTGGACATTATAAACAGAGGCTACAAATTCCATTTTCACACCCTTCCAAAAATGAGAGGCATGCCAAACCTGCCACACAATCAAAGGGCAGAGGCACAAAAGCAAATTACAGATCTCATAAACATGAAAGCTATTCAAGAGGTACCTACGCACGAACAAGGTCAAGGTTTTTATTCCAGGCTATTTCTGGTGCCAAGGAAGGGAAAAGATTGGAGACCTATTTTGGATCTATCCATCCTAAACACATTCCTACTTGTACCAAAATTCAAGATGCTCACTCTACAGCAACTTCTTCCCATGCTGGGCAAGGAGTCTTGGCTGGTAACATTGGACCTCAAGGAGGCATACCTGCATGTCCCAATCAGACAAAATTGCAGAAGGTACCTCAGATTTCTTGCAGGTTCAACCCATTATCAATTCTCTGCATTGCCCTTTGGCTTATCTACTGCGCCCAGAGTATTCACGAAATGCCTGGCATCAGTAATTGCCTACTGCAGTCTTCAAGGGATACAAATATATCCCTATTTGGACGACTGCCTGATCCAAGCGGACAGCAAGCACATTCTTCAGAAACATCTGGCTTATGTAATAATGTTATTGAAATCTCTGGGATACAGTCAACAAAAAGAAATCAAGGATAATGCCCTCTCGGAAGATAATTTTCCTAAGTGCCAATTTGGACACAAACACCCAGAAAGCCTACCTCACGCCAGAGAAGCAGGGGCAACTAATACAATACTTCAGAACACTAGCAAACTGCACCAGGCTGACTGGAAGGAAAATCCTGCTGGCTGTGGGATTCATGGCATCTTGCATCTTACTAATCCCATGTGCAAAGCTGCATATGAGGAAACTACAATGGTACCTAAAAACATATGGTCTCAACACAGCCACAGTTTGGAAACAATACCACTAATTCCATGTCTGCAAAAGGAATTTCTGTGGTGTGCTCAAGCATGTCAAACACAGGTCTTCCATTCAGCAAGCCTCAAGCAAATCAAGTCATCACAACAGACGCCTCTGACTACGCCTGGGGGGGCGCACATGACAGACCGGTGCATTCAGGGCAAATGGTCCCAAAAAGAAAAGCACCTTCACATCAATCAAAAAGAAATGCTAGCAGTAATAAATGCTATGAAAGCTTTCAAGGACCTTCTACAACCAGGTCAATTATTGATAAGAACGGACAACACCACAGTCGTGGTACATAAACAGGGAGGAACACATTCTTACCCCCTATGCAGACTGGCCATGTCACTTTGGAACATGGCCATGGACTTACAAATGGAACTACAAGCACAGTACTTGCCAGGCAAGGAAAACACGCTGGCAGACAACCTAAGCAGGAATATGACAGATCCACACGAATGGAAATTGCATCCAAAAGTTTTTACAGAAATAATCCAAGAATGGGGAAGGCCAGACATAGATCTCTTTGCCTCCCACAAGAATCATCAATTGACAAAATTCTGCTCAAGGATCTTCCATCCAAAGGCTTGGAGAGTGGACGCTCTTTCTTTCAGTTGGACATCAATGACAGTTTATGCCTTCCCTCCTCTTCCTCTGCTGCCCAAACTTCTATTAAAGACCAAAGCAGACAGACCAAAGATGATTCTGGCCAAGGCAACACTGGTACCCACTCCTGAGGAGCCTGACGCATTCCCCACCATGGACCCTGCATCTAATGCCTCCTCTTCTGACTCAGCACAGTTTCAAAACTCTTCATAGCCAGCTAAAAACACTCAATCTAGCCGCATGGAAGATTCCTTAGCATCTCAACAGGCCCTACTCTCCAAGGAGGTGCAGGATGTCATTTTGGAGGCCAGAAGGCCATCAACTAGAAAAGCTTACTCCGCAAAATGGAAACGTTTTTGTGTCTGGAATGAGAAAAAGGGCCAGGATCCTGGAAAACTGAATTTACCTCAAATTCTACAATATTTGGCTGAACTGCTAAGCAGTGGACTTTCTCCTCCATCAAAATACATGCCTCAGCCATTTCTGCAGAATACAACACTGATCCACCTTTATTCTCTCACCCTCTCTAAAGACAGTTCCTCAGAGGGGCTAAGAATTGAAGGCCTCCAAGGAAACAACCAATACCTGCTTGGGATCTTAATTTAATTCTGGAAAAATTGACCTTGCCTCCCTTTGAGCCAGCCGCCTCATCAGATTTGCAATATTTGTCCTGGAAAACAGCTTTCCTTCTGGCTATCACCTCAGCTCGTAGTTTCAGAACTACAGGCTCTCATGGCTATCCAGCCTTTTATCATCTTCCATCAGGACAGAGTTTCCTTACGAACCAACCCGTCCTTTATGCCTAAAGTGGTATCCAGGGTAGCTTTAAATCAGGCCATACATTTACCTACTTTTTATCCTAATCCTCAAAACAAAGGGGAGAGATTACTACATTCCTTGGACATCCACAGACAGTTGCGTTATTATTTGGACAGAACAAAGCCTTTCAGAAAATCTGAACAGCTCTTTGTGGCCTATGCGGTAGGAGCTCAAGGGAAGCCAATTTCCAAACAGACAATCTCAAAATGGATAGCCCACTGTATACGCTTTTGCTATTCCTTTCATGGCAAAACTGTTCCTACATGCATTAGAACTCATTCCACCAGGGCCACAGCCGCCTCTGCAGCCTTCCTCAGAGGAGTTCCTACCAAGGATATTTTGGAAGCAGCCACTTGGAGTTCTGTGCATACTTTCTCCAAGCACTACAACCTACCATTATACTCCAAATCTAGAGCAGGCTTTGCCACTGCAGTCTTGCAGGGCATTTTGGCTCCTCCTAGTTCCAACTAGTGCCTACCACCCCTTTCTTAGCTTTGGGATTCTACCCATCTGTTATGACTGCAGCTGTATGCACGATGAACATAGTACAGTTATCTACCTACCATAAATGTAGATGTTAGAGTGCTAATACAGCTGCAGTCCAGGTTTCCCTCCCTCCTTCCCCTCTTGGGACAGGCATATAGGCTAACACATCCTCATACAACCTGATTGGGGTTTTCATTTATGATGTATTTGCTTGCAACTACTGTATTTTGATTATATAGCACTGCAGTATCACACATTTTTATTATTGCCTTCCTTCTGGGGGCACCTGACATCTGGGGCAAGAAAAACTGAAGAAAATGGCATCGGCTGGTTCCTTTATACCCCTGTCGCACTGACGTCCGGGAAGAAGCAACGACAACTGACGCCGGACCTAGACTTTGGAATTCGGCCGACCGAGGACCCGCCTGACGGCAGGAGATCCCATCTGTTATGACTGCAGCTGTATTAGCACTCGAACATCTACATTTATGGTAGGTACAAAACTGTACTTTATCAACACCAAGCAGGTGGCCAGATCTACCCCCAAATCAGTGGGCAGAGGCCCAAAATCAAGTACTCTCTCTTAAGCATGGGGGTTATTCAGTTGGTACCAGAAGAGGAAAAGGAACAAGGTTTCTATTCGTGACTTTTCCTGGTACCCAGAAAAGACAATACATTGCGTCCTATCCTGGACCTTTCTACTCTAAACACCTATTTGGTGATTCCAAAATTCAAGATGCTGACTCTCTACCAGCTACTTCCTCTGCTAGATGCATGGTTGGCAACACTAGACTTAAAAGAAGCATACCTGCACATTCCAGTCGGAATCTTGCAGAAGATACCTACGCTTCAAAGCAGGCTACATGCACTTTCAGTTCTCTGCACTGCCCCTTTGGCTTTTCTGCTGCGCCCAGGGTATTCACAAAGTGCCTAGCTCCAGTCATTGCATTTTGCAGGCAAAGAAATATTCAGATATACCCATACCTGGACGATTGTCTATTTCAGGTATAAAGCCAGGACATACTTTTGAATCATCTGGCCTTTGTTCAAAGGGTGCTGACTTGCCTGGGGTACACCATAAACGAAAAGAAATCACACCTGGTACCTTGTCAACAAATTATATTCCTGGGAGCAGGCTTGAATACAACTTCCCAGATGGCTTTCCTCAAGCCAGAGAAACTGATTCATTTGATACTTCAAACCAAGTGGCCACAAAAACCCAGTTATCTGCCAGGCAAATACTGCAAACCTTGAGGTTCATGGCCTTCTGCATTCTTCTAATTCCATATGCAAGGCTGCATATGAGGAAACTACAATGGTATCTCAAAAGACTATGGTGTCAACACTCAGGATCTAGAAGCAATGATTCCTATCATACCTTGCCTACGCCTAGAGTTCCTTTGGTGGGCAGAGGCCTGCCACCAAAACGGGGGACTACCCTTCACACTACCCCTGCCGTCCAAACCTTGACAGACTCATCAGACTATGCATGGGGGGGGGGGTGCTCACCTGGCAGGAAAGTGAATTCAGGGCAAATGGAACCAAAGTTAAATGTACCTGCACATAAATCTAAAGGAAATGTTAGCTGTACAGAATGCTTTGGACAGCCTTTAAGGACCACATTCTTCCAGGACAACTAATGGTAAAGACCGACAACACCACTGTCATGTGGTACATAAACAAGCAGGGGGGTACACACTTACCCCCCCTGCAGGCTAGCCATGGCATTGTGGAACAGCCTTGAGCTACCAAGTGAATCTACAAGCTCCATTCCTGCCAGGAAAACTAAATACACTGGCAGACGGACTAAGCAGAAACCTCATGGACCCACACGAGTGGAAACTGGAACCAAAGATTTTCAACATGTTGACAAGCAAATGGGGGAGCCCAAATATAGACCAGTTTGCCTCTTCCCCAGAACTTTCAATTGGATAAATTTTGCACAAGGATTCCCCACAAGCTAGCTTGGAAAGTGGATGCTCTATCCTTCAGCTGGAAAAACTTATAAGTTTATGCCTTTCCTCTTCTGTCTCTACTCTCTAAGGTACTACTAAAGATCAAACAGGACAAGCCAAGGACAATTTTAATTGCACCACACTGGCTACGCCAATACTGGTACCCCTCTTGCGCAGTGTCACGCTTGGCCCCATGGCACCTGCCTCAGACACCTTCCCTGTTGTCTCAGCAGGAGAGCCAGATTCTGCACCCGCAGCTGCAAACCCTTAACCTAGCAGCCTGGCTAATTACCTAATCTCTCCTTTACCACACCTCAGTAAATCAGTGATGGATATCCATTTTAGAGGCAAGGAGGCTCAGTACTAGAAAATCTTATGCTGCAAAATGGAAAAGATTTTGTGCCTGGAACCAATCTCAAGGGATGATCGCAGCAGTGCCCAATTTACCTCCGATTCTACAATACTTGACTGAGATGCTTCATAAGTGCTTGTCCTTTTCCTCCATCAAAATTCATGCCTCAGCCATTTCAGCTCATTATAGCACAGAGCCTCCCCTCTTCTCTCACCCACTTCCCAAGCAGTTCCTCAGAGGGACCAAAAATTTAAGGCCACCCAGAGGAGAGAACTCCAGCCTGGGACCTTAACTTTGTCTTGGAGAAATTACAGGCCCTTATGGCAGTGGAGCCTTTCATAATCTTTCATGCGGAAAGGGTGTTCCTCAGAACCAATCCCTCCTTCATGACCATGGTGGTATCCAGTGTGGCTCTTAATCAGTCAATTCATTTGCCTACCTTCTTTCCTAACCCACAGAACAAAGGGGAATGGATACTGCACTCCTTAGATGTTCGCAGACAACTTAGATTCTACTTGGACAGGACTAAACCTCAAGAGAAATCTGAACTGCTAGTGACATTTGCTGCAGGGACAGAGGGGAAAGCTATTTCAAAGCAAACTATTTCAAAGTGGATAGGCCACTGCATTCATTTCTGCTAAGCACCATGGTAAACCTATTCCACAGGGCATCAGACCCCATTCAACCAGGGCTGCATCTACCTCTACAGCCTTTCTCAGGGGCGTCCCTACCAGGGACATCCTAAAAGCTGCTACCTGGAGTTCTGTACATACTTTAGCCAAGCATTATCATTTGCCAATTTTCTCTAAATCCAGAGCTGGCTTTGCCACCGCAGTCTTGCAGGGCCTTATAGCTGGTCCATTTCCTCCTCCCAACCTTTGCTTTGGGAATATACCCAAATGTAATGACTGCAATAGTGAAACACTAAGAACATAGTACAGTTGTATACACTTACCATAAATGTAGGTGTTCGAGTGTATTCACTGTTGCCGTCCTGGTTACCCCCCCCCCCCCTCCAGCCCCCTTTCTTTTTTGGCTATACCTCTACTCTCCCTTACTATGTTAAAAAGCTTTTTGGTGTATTTGCTTTTTTGTTGGAGGTATATCCTTGTATTTATAGGTATAATTGCTTCCCATTAGGGGGACACCTGACATCTGGGGCAAGCAAAACTGATGTAATAGCGTCGGCTGCATGTTTTGTACCCCTGACGTCATGGAAGAAGGGACAGCAACCAACACAGGACCCAAGACTTTGTTAATCAGGCCGACCTGGGGCTACTGCAAGCAGATAACCCAAATGTAATGACTGCAGCAGTGAATACACTCTAACGTCTACATTTATGATGTGTACACAACTGTACTTAATTTGCAGGACTTAACTGAAGATTGCATGCTTGTGACGTTTGTTTGACATTATGGGTTCACCTCTATCTTAATGCATGGGAGCCCTGCTTTATATGTTAGTGCGTACCTGTGGTAAGCTGAGGCCACTTTTGATGGATCGCTTGAAAACGTGAGGGAATTTTGTTTCTAAGGTTACATGCAGTGGAAGCTGAAGTGTTTCAGAGGATGTTCTTCATTCCACATTGCTGCAGTCCTAACTATTGGGTAGTCCGCTGTCCAGTCGGCCCGAATACCAAAGAATATGGCTGACGTCGGTCAGGGCGCATTAGACTGACGTCAGTACGTCAGGGTACTAATGCGCATGACCGACGTCATATCCTCAGTCTTTTTTGCCGCATGGTCCGATGCAGAAGCAATTTTGCGAGTGCAGGTTGGCGTTCTGAAAGTTTCTGAAGTCAGAGTTTCAGACCGAATCAAAGTTGGCTAAGTACCCCGTTGGGGAATATTTTGGTTTTTTCTTGCCTCAGTATTTAACCGGATGTCAGAAAAAGTGAATAACTGTATTTCTTGTGGGAAACAGATACCTCATAGGGATTACCATACTTTGTGTATACCTTGTTTAGGGCCTGAGCACGGCGTTGTTGGATGCCGCTCTTGTGCTAGATTTAACAAACGCACTATTAAGAGAAGGTTAGACTGTGCCAGGTTAGTGTTTGGGAAGCGTTGTAATTATAAAATGCCGTCGGATGCTCCGGCCGCTTCGCTAAAAACGCAAAGATAAAGCAGCAAAGCCTAGGGTGGAGGAACAGACAGTCCCAGACGTCGGTTCTTTGGAAGGCTCAGTGGAGCCGGAGGTTTTGCCAGGTGTTTCTTTGGAGTCTCAGGGAGAGACTTTACTGTTGCAGGATGTATCCTCTCAGGAAGTAGGCCAGGCTGAGGGCGCTTCTCAGGTGGCTGTTCTTCCCTCTCTTCCTAAGGTGGTTAGAGCCTCCCCTTCAGTTTCCAAGGCTTCTTTGAGGGGCAGGCCAAGTTAAGCTTCAGTGGGGGTTTCTCCTAGTGCTTCAGGGTCTTTGCCTAAGAAACATATGCTTAAAATGGCAGAGGATTTGATTACTATGATTAGGGGTTCTATGCCCCCTCCTGATAAGAGGCCTAGGGTGGAACCTGAGTTTGAGAGTTTTGAGCAATGCTCGGAGGCTTGAGTCTTCGGCTGAAGACTTGCAGGAGTACCCTCCTTATTCTGATTCTGATGTGGATGATTCTACTCCTTCTGCTTCTCCTCCTGAGGATTTTTCATTTTCAGAGACTCTGCATTCCATGAGGGAGCATTTTAAATGGGAAGGTCAAGATTTCTCTGATTCCAGGAAAAGGCTTAGGGAATTCTTGTTTTTACCCCAGCATAGGCCTTTAGCTATACCTCCTGTTTTGAATGTGGTGGAAGATGTTTTTGCAGAGGCTTCCCTGAATCCTGATTCTTTGCCTCCTGCCCCAGTTAAACCGGATAGGTATTATAGGGTGCCTGAAGCTCATAAGTATCTTTTAAGAGTCCTAGGGCAGACCCGAAACTGTCTCTCAGGGGCCTAAAGGTGTGAAGGCCTCAGTTGTTAAAAATCCTGTCCCTCCTGATAAAGAGGCTAGGGCTTTGGATAGATGGGGAAAGAAAGTGTATACTTCTTCCACTTTAGCCATGAGGCGTTGAATTGTCAGTTTCACATGTTAAAATATCAGAATTATCTTCTTTCACAGTTGAAATCTAAGGTGGATGCTCTGGCTGAAGGTATTGAGTGTAAAGAGTTGCAGGATTTAGTTCATGTGTCTGAACAGGTGGGTAAACATTCCTTGCAGTGTGGTTTTGATGCTGTGCAGGCCTCCTCCAGGGTGGCTGCCACTGGTTCTGTTCTTCGAGGCACGCCTGGTTGAGAGATCAGAATTTAGCTGAGCATGTTAAGACAAGGATTTTGGATGCTCCTTTACAGTCTGATGTGTTGTTTGGTTCGCCTGTGGAAGCAGTTTTGAAGAAAATGGAGGACAAGGCTAAGTCTATGCAAACTGTTAAAAATTTTTGCAGGTGCAGCCTCCAAGTTTAGTAGAAATTGGCCTACTAAGGGATGGACTTATCCTGCTTATGATTCCCAGTCTAGGGGTAGGTCTAGACGTGGTAGGGGCAGAGCTCAGGGTTCTTTTAGGCCTAGGACAGGGGGTTCCCCTGCTCAGACTTCTGGTGAGGGCAGGGGTCAGTCCTTTCGTAAGCAGACCCAATGACCTGCCTTTTCAGCTGCCAGTACGTTCTCGCCTGGCAGCACCTTTGGGAGGAAGGCTGTCTCTTTTCAAAGAAAATTGGGATTTAATTACCCAAGACAGATGGGTTCTGGATATTATTCACCACGGTTACAGGTTTTATTTCCATACCTTGCCTCCTTTCAAAGGCATGCCAGACATTCCTCCTCTTCAAAGAACAGAGGCTCACAAGCAAATTTCTCTGTTGCTCCAAATAGGGGCCATTCAGTCAGTTCCTGTGCCGGAAAGGGGCCTAGGATTTTATTCTCGCCTGTTCCTAGTACCAAAGAAGGGGAACACGTGGAGACCAATTCTGGATTTATCTATCCTCAACACTTATCTGGACATTCCCAAGTTCAAAATGTTGACGTTACAACAGCTTTTACCTCTGCTGGGCAAAGATCACTGGATGGTAACTTTAGATCTCAAGGAAGCTTACCTTCATGTGCCAATAAGACTAAGTTGCAGGAAGTATCTGCGTTTCGAGCTGGAAATTCTCATTATCAGTTCTCTGCATTGCCCTTTGGCTTATCTACTGCACCCAGAGTATTCACAAAGGTTCTGGCTCCAGTGATAGCTTACTTCAGGCTAAAAGGAATCCAAATCTATCCTTACTTGGACGACTGCCTGATTCTGGCTCAAGAAAAGGAAGATCTTCTACAGCATCTGGAATATGTCATAGCAGTGCTAAGATGCCTAGGGTATTCTGTGAACGAAATAAAGTCCAGTCTAGTACCCTCTCAAGACATGTGCTTTCTGGGTGTGAGACTGAATACACCAGCCCTGATGGCCATTTTAACCCCGGACAAACAAAAGAATCTTTCCAGTTACTTCCATCATCTATCTCTTCAGTCCGGGCTGACTGCAAGGACAGTCCTTCAAGCCATAGGGTTCATGGCATCTTGTATTCTGGTGCTTCCCAATGCCAAACTGCATATGAGGAAGCTACAATGGTATCTCAAAAATCTGTGGACACAGCACTGCCAGGATTTGGACACTGTCATTCAAATAATACCTTGCATTCAAAAGGAATTTTTGTGGTGGGCTCAGGAATGTCACCTAAACAAGGGACTCTCTGTGACCCGGCCAGAGGCAAGTCAGATTCTAACGACAGATGCCTCAGATATTGCTTGGGGAGCGCATCTAAATGGAAAGTGGATACAAGACAAGTGGTCTGCCAGACTGCAGCATCTACATATCAACATGAAAGATGTTAGCAGTTCAGTTTGCATTAATTGCTTTCAAGGAGTTACTTCTTCCAGGGCAGGTGTTGATTCTAACAGACAACACAACTGTCATGTGGTACATCAACAAACAAGGGGGAACACATTCTTACCCATTGTGCAGACAAGCAATGATTTTATGGGAGACTGCGCTCAGTCTGCAACTAACTCTTCAGGCAAGGTTTCTGCCGGGAGCACAGAACTCCTTAGCAGATGTATTAAGCAGACAAATCATGGATCCCCACGAGTGGAAACTGGATCTTCATGTATTTCAAAATTGACAGTGTCATGGGGAACTCCAGACATAGATCTGTTCGCTTCTCCACTAAACCACCAGCTGCCAAAGTTTTGCACGAAGGGATTTCATCACACAGCTTGGAAAGTGGATGCTCTTTCTTTCAGTTGGAAAAATCTTCATGTGTATGCTTTTCCACCTCTGCCTCTTCTTCCAAAGGTGCTTCTAAAGGTCAGACAAGACAAGCCAAGGATGATTTTAATAGCTCCAGATTGGCCTCGGCAGCACTGGTACCCATTACTGAGGAGTCTGGTAAGGAAGCCTCCATGGCCTTTACCCTTGATTCCACACCTGTTGTCTCAGAGGGACGGTCATCTGCTCAATGTCAAGCTTCACTCTCTACATCTAACAGCCTGGCATATTCTGTTTTGAAAGACAGCAGGTCTCAGCTTCCTCAACAAGTTTTAAATGTGATTATGGAAGCCAGAAGACCTAGTACAAGGAAAGTGTACGCAGAAAAATGGAAGAGATTTTTATTTTGGAGTGCAGCAAACAATTTGGAGATTTCTGAGCCAAATTTGAGTGTGGCTCTTCAATATCTTACTGAGTTACTGGACAAAGGTTTGTCTTTCTCTTCCATTAAGATTCATGCTGCAGCAATTTCAGCTCACTATGATTGTGACCCACCATTGTTTTCGCATCCTTTGTTCAAACAATTACTTAGAGGGGCAAAGAATATAAGACCCCCACGTAGAGCTCCTACTCCTGCTTGGGATCTCAATTTTGTGTTGGAGAAACTTACTCTACAACCTTTTGAGCCTGCGGCTACTGCTGAATTGAAATACTTGTCATGGAAGACTGCTTTTTTGTTGGCCATTACTTCTGCAAGAAGGGTTTCTGAGTTGCAGGCCCTTATGGCAGTGGAGCCTTTTTTGATTTTTCATAAGGATAGGGTATCTTTACGTACTAATCCTTCCTTTATGCCTAAGGTGGTTTCTAGTGTGGCTTTAAACCAAACTATTCATTTGCCTACCTTTTATGCAGATCCCCAAAATAAAGGGGAAAAGATTTTGCACACTTTAGATGTACACAGGCTATTGCGTTATTATTTGAGCAGGACTAAGGATTTTAGGCAGTCTCAGCAGTTGTTTGTTTCTTTTGCTTTGAGTTCAAAGGGCAAGCCTGTGTCAAAACAAACTATTTCTAGGTGGATTGGGTGTTGCATTACATTTTGTTGTTCCCATCATGGCAAGGAGATTCCAGCTGGGATTAGGCCTCATTCCACTAGGGCTACTGCCACTTCCACAGCATTTCTAAGGGGTGGCAACTAAGGATATTTTGGAGGCAGCTACTTGGAGTTCAGTGCATACTTTCTCTAAGCATTATCACCTTCCTCTCTACTCTAAGTCTAGGGCTGGTTTTGCCACGGCTATTTTGCAAGGCATGTTGTCAGTTCCTGCTTCCTTATGATTTGCCAGCCTCCCTTACCTCTGCTTTGGGATTCTACCCAATAGTTAGGACTGCAGCAATGTGGAATGAAGAACATAGTACAGTTTTGTACCTACCATAAATGTAGATGTTCGAGGATCCACATTGCTGCAGTCCAATTTACCCTCCCTCCTTCCCCTCTGTGTTTAGGGGTGGTTGTGTAGGTGAGGTTATATTCTGCTACTTTTGTATATATTGTACATATATTTTTTGGTGCAGGTATTTTGGGAGTTTTTGGTTTTGGCCTTATCTTTTCAGGGTCTTCTGACATCTGGGGCAAGAAAAGACTGAGGATATGACGTCGGTCATGCGCATTAGTACCCTGACGTACTGACGTCAGTCTAATGCGCCCTGACCGACGTCAGCCATATACTTTGGTATTCGGGCCGACTGGACAGCGGACTACCCAATAGTTAGGACTGCAGCAATGTGGATCCTCGAACATCTACATTTATGGTAGGTACAAAACTGTACTTTTTCTCTCAGTGGTGCATTGTGTTTGTGTAATATTCGCACTTTTGCAATATGTGTATTCTGCATTTGTTACTCCAGAGTTCTGGTGTCCATGTTGGCTTTCTTGGCTTATTATGACTTGATGGGCCGATTTATAGCTAACTTTTATTGGTGTGAAGGCGGGCACACTTCATGGTGTCTGACTCAGCTTTGTTGAGGGCCAGAGCTGTCATGGCCTTGCCCTTCTATGTGAGGGCACATTTCACTTTCTAGGGTTGATGTTTGTGATACTTAGTTGCCTGTTGATTAGTCCTGCAGCATAGCCACAACATAGTTACTGTAGACACCCCCCCCCGCCCCAAAGTCATCAAGGCCCACTGTTCATTTCAGACCTTTGTTGCTGGGCATTAGTGGTGTGAGGAATCCTAATCATTTTCTTAGTAGCTCTTCTGCACCTGAATCTGAAGCAGTCGATTCTGAGGAATGACTAGGATTAAAAACATCTTCCAGTAGTTGACAGCTGTGATAAAATATCTAGAGCATTTCTTTCTATAATTTGTGTTCTGCACTGTTTAACAACTTTGGTCTTGTGATTTAAAGTATGATGTCGTGCAGCTGATTTTTGTGCCACATTTGTTTGTTTCTGCATGTTTGAAGCTTAATTAAAAAAAACATAGTAAAATATATATGGAGGCCTTTCTGCCAGCTTTTGCCTTTGGTTTAGTCTAGAGAAGTCCTAAACTTGTAAAACTTGGTTCTTACAGGTGCCGTGAAGTATCTTGAATGCTCTGCACTTACGCAACGAGGCCTTAAGACAGTGTTTGATGAAGCTATTCGAGCAGTTCTCTGCCCTCCTCCAGTCAAGAGAAAGAAGAGAAAGTGTCAGATTTTCTAAACACTTCTGTTAGCTTTATGCAGAACTCAAGATCCCATTCAGTATGCCAATCTTTTGTTGTAACTAGTAATTCTTGCCTTTATCCTAGTTTCATTTCGTTATGAACTTGTAAACGATTAAGGCTTCTCTAATAATTTAACTCTTGAAATTTTCTTGAAAGAGTAGTCTTTCTTGGGTTATTGGCGTTCCATTCGTTTACAGACTGTACTTAAAGCATTGCCAAAATCTCCTGTTTGACTTACAAATAACATTGACTGCACTACAAACATGAAATTGGATTCTTACACACTGACCTTAAAAGAAGGAAAAATAGAAAAGCTTAAGTTTTGCAGATTTTACATCTTACTTCGGAGAATTTTTGTCACTGTTCACTACTTAGAAATGTATCCTAACATGGTATATTGCAGTTAACAGTTTAACAGTTTACTGTTAGTTATGATTATATGAAATTTACACTGTATTCATTGACTTTAATGAGATTTATACTGAATAAATTGCTTTATTGCTGTATGGGTTGGGGGAAATTGAATCTAGCTGTTGCTGCTGCAGTTTATAATAAAATTCCTGCTTAAATGCTGAGGGTATTTTTCTGTTCCCAGAGAGATTTGAGTGCTTGGGAATGAATCAGTATTTCAGAAGGAACAAGTAGCTGATTTAAAAGAAAGGGAGACGCACTACATTATGTGCATGCATTATTTTGCTACATCTCTAGTTAAGCTCAATAGTGAATGAATTGCTAAGTCACAGTAGATCGAAGGTTGCGCAAGTGTCCTTCCCTGTCTACATTTAAACTGTATTGAAGCAAAGGGGCATTCGTGATGCAGAGTATTTTGAACTATTCATTCCCGTGTCCTTTTTAACATTAGTAACCTTTTTCTTGTCCTGTAGTACACCCTTTGTGTTTTGAAAGCTTTCTGGCACATATGCAGTTTTAGTTAGAAGTCCTTACCTTCATTGTAGGATGATTTGTGTAGTACATTTGTTGTAACCCTAACTTTAGGTGTAAAAATCATTTAATATTAATCATTTTTAAAAGTCATTTAACAATCACTTTGTATTTACACGTTCATTTAAGAGCCGCTTTGAACAGCACTACTAGAGCTATAACACTGTATTTTAAATAATTTTGTAGCAGTGTTCATTATCTCAATAAAAATTATATGTACTTGTCTGATGCATCATAGAATTCTTCAAGTTGTGTTAATTACAATGAATGATAAATTCTGTGCTGTACATAGCTGTTGGAGGAAATAATTTTAGAAAATACAGTGCGATTTCCTGGAATTTATATTTTTTACAGCCTATAAACCACTAAAGAGTAAAGCTAAAATGTAGAAGTTCCAGGGAAATTTATGTAACCAGTGTTTTTACATTGAAATATTTGCTAATTAATTTAGCAGTATGTTTTGCATGCATCTTCAAATAAATCCTTTAATCATCTTTTTGTCTTTTGGGTAATATTTGACTAGACTTCCATTTTTTGCACACCATTTACATTCCTTAAGGTAAGGTAGTAATATATTTTTGTTTTTGACATTTGCATTCTTTGTTCAAATTTTACTCCCAGTGGAAGCTGCCTGATTTTGTTCATGTGTATTCTACAGTGAAAGTAAAAAAAATTTGCTGATTTGAGACAGTAGAATTGTCGTTAATGCAGATGTTTGATACATAATTTGTTAAATCCTATCAAATAAAACCTCAGCATGTACATTTGTCTTTCTGTGTTTGCTTTCTGTATTGATGTGAAATGTCATTTTAATGTTTTACATTTATGCATAGCTACTTTGGATCAGTTTGTTCTACTGTGAGAGTAGACACCAGTACCTTCCATTGCAGACACATTTAACTGCAGTTTTAGTGCACCCAACTTTCTGAAACTCCATTTGAAATTGAAGCTTACCACTGAACTTTTTACTTACGTGGAGGAAGACCCTTGCATCCTATTTAGTTTCTGTATGAGCTGTGTAGTGCTGGAAAGGGGGGGGGGGGAGATTTTGCTGATGTCCACAAACTCGCTTTTGTGCAGCCAGGTAAGTAATTTTGGAAATGTTATGTATGCTGTCACAAGTCCAGTGGATGGATTAGCATTAAATCCATGTAGGCTGTTCCTTTCCTGTTGAGTTAGTGCATTAGTATTATATGGAAATTTTTTTGTACTTTGTTCATCCATTTTGTAACTTATCCTGGTGATATTCACAATGGTGTCGAGCTGCCCTGGGCAGACCAGAATTTTCTGTCTACAGAAACTCCAGCTGCTTCTGCAGTGGTGTCATGGTGTTCCCAGGCAGGAGAGTGGAGATGGTCTGTCCCAGGCTCCAAATGAGTATCTCCAATAGGGGTGCCCCACCCACCTCAGCTGTCTCCTTTCACTTCTGAGGAGCAGTGGCTGTACTTTAAGACCCTTTTATATTGCTGAACTCCTCGCTCTTTCTTGAAAGTGAACCTAAGAATGTTGTATAGGAGCCTCGTTTTCACAATACTTGTGATTGTATCAGCTGTTAAATGTCACTTGCCTTTTTAATTAGACTGTGATGGATGGTATACGTTGACTGGGAAAGTGAGAGCTTCATCCTAGGACCCTGTTTCTGCTTTGCCACCTCAATCTGGTACAGCAGATGTATTGCTGCCACCAGTGTTTGTCTACTGGTCAGCCTTTACTGTCCCTTCTACCTTTGAGTAAGATCCCAAGGTAAACTCCTTCACTTGAGGTAGTTCTCCCCATGTTTGGAGCAGTCCACCACTTTGCAGAAGAGATCCATTACCTCTAGCTGGGATGTTTTGATTCTCATTTCGTTCTGTTAGAACTACTCCATTGCACTCTACAAATCAGTCACTTGAGGTAAAGACATCACCATCTGCAAGCAGGGATGCAGCCCTCTTATTCCGAAATCGTTTTCTCCCAACTTCAATTATGCCTTGACATCCTGTCCTTGAAAATTACAATCAATTGAGGTGGAAAAAGTGTTGTACTCCTGTCAGAGTTCTAAGCGTACCGTGAATGTGTTCAATGTAAGACTGCACAGCTCTCCTTCCACAAATGTGAATCTAAACACTGCATGTGTTGCCACAAACACGTTGAACCTTTCTCCTTCCAGCAAACCATTTCTTTTTCAAATTAAGACCTCAAAGGTGCTACCAGTATCTGTAACCCCACCAGCCATAAATATCTTCATCAGGAAATTATTTGTGACCCCACCAGCCAGCTAATGTCTACATCAGCAAGTTACTTGCAAATGATTGTGTGCTCGAGTTGAGGAATACAACCCAGAAGCAAATCTTTTCTAGCAGATGTGAGAAGTCTTACCTGTAGATTGCAGCAATTGTGTGCTCTTTCTCATCAGTATCCGTGAACATCCCCCACACTCAATCATCAGACAACTGCTTCTCCATGTTAAGCACCTGTACACCATCCACCAAACAGTTACATCTGCAAGTTAAGGAACTTGCCCAGGACTAAGTCATTGTAAGGGAAAACGAAGTTTACCTCTACAGCACAGAAGCAAATTATCTTTATTTTTGTGTTATTGTAAGCCTTAAAAGTACTTTCAGAGCTCATAAAGCCCTCCACCACCAAAATCATTAAGTGGTTGAATCTGTGAGTTGAGGATTGGGTTAGCACGCACGCAACCACACAAAACAAAAGTCACAAAACACTGTGCCTACTACATTAAGGGAACTCTGCCCAAGAGCAAGTTACTGCAAGGAGAAACAGTGATCCTTACCTCAGCAGCAAGCATGCGTTCTTTTTCAGGCTTCTACCACTTTGCTGTAGCTGTACTGTACATGGTCCGTCTTCATTTGTGTGCTGGAAAATGGAATTTGGAGTAGGAGATTGAGTCTCCAGACTCCTCCCATACAGCCTGTCCCTTTAATTGTAGCTAAACCATTTTTCTACTTGCTTCAAATTGTATTAGCCTGTGATTTATTATCTGGACTAAATACTTAAAATCTTACAAAGAGGTGTGTCCGCTTCTCCAAGTTAAATTAAAAAACCTACAAAGGCATCTTGCTTGTAAAATTCTTTCTGCAGTATGCAGTGAAACCTTTTCCATATAGCTTTTCTTGGATGCTGGGTCATGATGAAGCTGAAAACAGCTGACAAGTGTTATTTCCTCAACTTGCCTGGACTAATTTATCTAGATCTAGATATATGTAGCCAACAAGAGGACACATGGTAGCAGTTACATTTTACCCTTCTTTGCTTGAACTGTACACTTTAACCCTCTGTTGCTACAAAGTATCAAACTTGATTTTATTTAAAATGCCTTCTAACTCAGTATTTCTAACAGCAGTCCACTGTCTCACTTTTACTAAGTTATGTGACTGAAGCTACTTTTGCTATTAACAGCTGTTTATTCCCTCCCGCCCTATTGTCTGTCCTCCATGAAAACTTTACCTGTGCTAACACTTGACTGATGCATATTGGCCTGTTAAGTAACTATGTTGCCACTGTTGCCATTTGTCCCAAGTAATTTGACATATCTTGCCTGGGTAGCTGAGTTTTTACTCTTTGCATTTTTTCTCATTCGTTCATCTTGGTTTACTTGCAAACTATTTGCATTCAGCCAGGGGAGAAGTTTCTCTAAGCACTGCCCACCACCACATCCACCCACTCTTAGATTTTCCACACCTGCTGAGACATCTATGCCTTATGACGTAGTTCAGGTGCACTGTCTTTTCCTCTGTCTGATACTTTTTGCACATCAACATTTTCCTGTTTATATGTGTAACTTAGTCTGTAAAGTATGTCCTGAGCATAGCCACATTTTCATTCAACTTAAAAATGAAAAGCCTTCATTGCCTTTACTTATCTCTGCTACATATGCAACACACCACTGGTGTTGAAACATACATAACCTCACACTGCTGTAATCTCTGAGTTTTGGTTAAAATCTGGGGGCATGGTTGTGCTGTATCCAAGCATGTGTAACCAGGACCTCTCTCATGTGGTGCATTACTACTTAAAATATCTCCAGCACTCTGACTGCATCCACCACCAGCACCTTTGACCAAGATCCTAGCTGTGTAGCCTGAGTACTTTTGTGGAAATGCCCTTAGTCTTCAAGTTGGGCTACCTGCCTTCTCCCACAGCTCAGACTGTAAGTGACTTGCATCTGTTTAATTTTACATACAGGAGATGTCTACTGTGGATATATCCCAGTCTTCAGTGAAACTCTAATTTTTACTTTTTTCCTGTGCTACTTTTATATACTTGCTTGTGGAAAAGTTTGACTCTTCCTGATCCCCTCACTGGCAGTTATGGTCTGCTTAACTGATTTGATACCAGTCAGCCAACCCCTCAGCTGACTATTGACTGCTATGGTGCGTCTTTTCAGAGGTTGGTAGGCCTGCTTGGGAAAAGATAATCACCTATCCAAAAATGAACACAGACCAGAAATCTAAATTGTGGGTTCAGCTGGCCAGTCAGTCAACTGGGGATCTGCAGTACTGCTTTGCAGATGTTCATCGTGTTACCCTGCTGCAGTCATCACACTTGGGTTATCCTGCCGTCAGGCAGTCCCGCAGTCGGCCCGAATTCCAAAGTCTTGGTCCGGCGTCAGTTGCTGTCGCTTCTTCCCTGACGTCAGTGCGCCAGTGGTATGAGGCATCCGACGCCATTTTCCCCAGTCTTTCTTGCCGCGCGGTACCCAAAGCAGAAGCAGTTCGCAAGTGCCGGTCGGCCGACACCTGAGATTTTCGAATAGAGTTTCAGTCCGAAGTCTTCAAAGCTAAGTACCCCATTGGGGAACCTTTTCTTGCCTCAGTCTGATGTCAGAAAAAGTTAACAATTGTATTTCTTGTGGGAAGCAAATACCTCATAAGGACTTTCATTCTTATTGTATACCTTGCCTAGGCCCAGACCACGTCGTCACTGGTTGTCAGTTTTGTGCTAGGTTCAATAAGCGAACCATAATGCGACGCTTTGATTTCGCTCAACACTACTTCGGTAGGAAATTTAATTATACTATGCCGTCGGAGCAACCGACTACCGGCGTGCATAAAAAACACAAAGATAAAGACAGGCAGCCTAGATCCAAACCAAACTCCGAGGCTTTGGTTGGGCCGGTCGCCGGTTCTCCGGTTTTCAGTGAGGTGCCTATGCAGCCCCTGACTACCACAGAATTGGAACCCCAGACTGCATCGGATTCTCTAGCAGAGTGTACTAGGCCGACGCAGCCATTTTCTTTAGCCCCTACCAACACCATTGCAGAAGGAGAAGCCGGTGCTGTGGAAACACCTCCGGTTTCAGAAGGTGCGTTTAGACCGACTACTCTCACCATAAAATCTTATGCTAAGCTTAAGACTCCTTTTAAAGCCTAAAAAGGCTGTACATCAGTCTCCAGTTCAAGGCGCCCCATGCCTAAGAAACAGATGCTTAAGATGGCTGAAGATTTGATCACTCTGATCAGAGGTTCCCAACCCCCCCCCCAGACAAAAGGTCAAGACAAGAGGAGGATTATGCTTCCTCTGATCAAGTTTCTATTTCCTCAGACTCCTCTGAGGAACAGGATTGCTCCTTCCTCCCTTATGAAGATTCTGATGCTGAAGATTCCATTCCCTCAGCATATCCCCCTGAAGACTATTCTTTTGGGGATGCCTTACATACCATGAGGGAACATTTCCACTGGGAAAGTCAGGACTTCTCCGACTCAAAGAAAAGGCTCCAAGAGTTTCTTTTACTTCCCCAGCACAGACCACTTGCTATCCCTCCAGTTTTAGACATTGTGGATTATGTTTGCTTAGAATCTAGTCTAAATCCAGATTCTCTGCCTCCTGCTCCAGCCAAACTAGACAGATATAGAGTGCCTGACTCTCACAAATTCCTTTACAAAAGCCCTGTTGCTGACCCAGAAACAATCTCCCAAGGTCCCAAAAAGGCTAAGGCCTGTATGGCAAAAAACCATGTGCCCTCTGAAAAGGGACTCCAGAGCACTAGATAGGTGGGGGAAGAAAATTTACACCTCAGCTACTCTAGCTATGAGAGCATTAAATTGTCAATTTCACATGCTGAAATATCAGCAATTCCTAATGTCTCAATTAAAACAAAAGATGAGCACACTCTCAACAGTCTGAATTGAAGGAGATGCAGGATCTGTTGCATGCAGCTGAACAGGTGGGAAAACATACTTTACAATGTGGATTTGATTCCTTGGAAGCTTCCTGTAGAGCAGCTGTTACTGGGTCTATCATACATAGGCATGCTTGGTTAAAGGAACAGACTCTGCCGGATCATGTTAAAGCAAAATTACTAGATGCACCTTTACAGCAGGATGCCTTATTTGGTGATTAAAGCAGAAGAGGTTTTAAAGAAAATGGAGGATAAGGCAAAGTCTATGCAGACAGTCAAAGATTTCTTACAGGTACAACCCTCTCGCTTCAGCAGAAGTTGGCCAACAAAAAATTGGTCCTTTCCAGCTTCTGACAGACCACAGAGGGGTAAATAGACGCCCAAGGGGCAGAGGTCAAGCACAAATCCCGTACAAACCTCGCCAATGGGGTACTGCAACACAGAAGGGAGGAGAAGACAGGCCTCAAACTACTAGAAGACAAACGCAATGACTTAACCCTCAAACTGCCAAGCAATACTCCCTTGGCAGCTCCCTTGGGAGGAAAATTAGCACTTTTTGCAGACAACTGGCGCATCATCACAAAGGACAAATGGGTCCTAGACATTATCTCACAAGGATACAGATTCCATTTCCACACCTTGCCAAGGATAAAAGGAATGCCAAACCTGCCACAAAATCAATGGACAGAGGCACAAAAACAAAGTGCAGCTCTCATGGACATGAGAGCCATTCAACTGGTACCTACAAAGGAGCGAGGCCAAGGATTTTACTCTAGGCTCTTTCTTGTCCCCAGAAAGGACAATGCATGGAGACCTATTCTGGACCTTTTGATTCTAAACACCTACTTGCAAGTACCCAAATTCAAGATGCTAAAACTACAGCAGCTTTTTCCTATGTTGGGCAAGAAGGCTTGGCTAGTAACGTTGGACCTCAAGGAGGCATACCTGCATGTCCCTATCAGACAAAATTGCAGAAGATACCTCCGTTTCATTGCAGGTTCAACCCATTACCAATTCTCTGCACTGCCCTTTGGCTTATCTACTGCGCCCAGGGTCTTCACAAAATGCCTGGCACCAGTAATCGCATACTGCAGACAAAGAGGAATTCAAATATACCCATACCTGGACGACTGCCTCATCCAAGCAGAAAACAAGGACATTCTCTTACAACATCTGGCGTTTGTCAAACACCTTGTAAGTTGCTTAGGGTACACAGTAAACTAAAAGAATTCAAAACTAGTGCCCTCACAGAACATGACATTCCTGGGTGCCGGCTTGAATACAACGGCCCAGATGGCTTATCTCACGCCAGACAAGCAACTACAGCTAACTCAATACTTCAGAATAATGGCAACAAAAAACCAACTCCCTGCAAGAAAAATTCTGCAGGCCTTGAGATTCATGGCATCTTGCATACTATTAATACCATTTGCAAAACTGCATATGAGGAAATTACAATGGTACCTGAAAAGCGTATGGACTCAGCACAGCCACAGCTTGGAAACAATGATACCCTCTCATCCCCTGCTTTCAACAGGAGTTTCCATGGTGGTCACAGGCATGTCACCTCAAGGGTCAGCCTTTCACCTTACCCCCAGCCAGGCAAACTATGACAACAGATGCATCGGACTACGCCTGGGGGGGGGGGCATATGGCAGGACAGTGCATTCAAGGCAGATGGACTGCAGATCAAAGATATCTGCACATCAATCAAAAAGAAATGCTAGCTGTACAGAATGCTCTGACAGCTTTCAAGGATCTCTTACATCCAGGACAACTTATTATAAGGACAGACAATACCACAGTAATGTGGTACATAAACAAGCAAGGGGGTACACACTCCTACCCTCTATGCAGGCAAGCAATGACCTTGTGGAACACAGCATTGACTTACCAAGTTCAATTACAAGCACAATTCCTGCCAGGAAGAAAGAACACTTTGGCAGGCAACCTAAGCAGGAACATCATGGATCCCCACGAGTGGAAACTGGGTCCACAACTATTTGCAATGATAACTCAAAAATGGGGACGCCCAGACATAGACCTGTTTGCCAACCCCCAAAACTTTCAGCTACCAAATTTTTGCACAAGGACATTCCACCATCAAGCTTGGAAAGTGGACGCACTCTCATTCAGTTGGAAAATGTTGACAGTATATGCCTTCCCTCCACTGCCCCCTCTAACAAAGGTGCTGCTGAAAGTCAGAATGAAGAGACCACAAATGATCCTCACTGCCCCAGACTGGCCACGCCAGCACTGGTACCCATTACTAAGGAAATTGGCCCACGGCCCACCATGGATTTTACCACAAATTCCTCATCTGCTCACACAGCAAGACAGTCAGATTCTACACAGCCAGCTCAAGACCTTAAATCTGGCTGCATGGCAAATCACCTAAACAACCTGCCAGCTCCTCTTACACAAGCTGTTATGGATGTCATTCTGGAGGCCCAGCACCAGGAAAACCTACTGAGACAAATGGAAAAGATTTTGTGCCTGGAGCCAAGCTAAAGGTCAAAATCTCCTTGAGCCGGACATACCTCTGATTCTACAATTTTTGACCGAGATGTTACACAAAGGACTTTCCTTTTCATCTATTAAAATCCATGCCTCCGCTATTTCAGCTCACTACAACACGGATCCTCCCTTATTTTCACATCCACTCCTAAGGCAGTACCTCAGAGGGGCCAAAAACATAAGGCCTCCCAGGAGAGCACCAACGCCAACTTGGGACCTCAATTTTGTTCTGGAAAAGCTTACGCTTGCACCTTTTGAGCCAGCTTTCTCAGCTGATTTAAAGTTTATATCATGGAAAACTGCCTTGCTGCTAGCAATTGCTTCAGCCAGAAGAGTTTCAGAGCTACAGGCACTGTCAGTGGAGCCTTTCCTCATTTTTCATCAAGACAGTCTAACTAACCTCTCCTTTATGCCAAAGGTGGTTACCAGTGTGGCTCTAAATCAAACCATCCATTTACGCATTTTTTTCCCAAATCCACAGAACAAAGGTGAAAGACTCCTGCACTCCTTGGACATTCACAGACAACTACGTTACTACTTGGATAAAACTAAGGCTTTCAGAAAATCTGACCAGCTCTTTGTATCCTATGCCACAGCATCACAAGGAAAGGCTATCTCAAAACAGACCATTTCAAAATGAATAGGACATTGCATACGTTTTTGCTACACCCATCATGGAAAACCAGTTCCTGCTAGCATAAGGCCCCACTCCACCAGGGCAACAGCTATATCTACAGCCTTCCTCAGGGGGGTGCCAACCAAGGATATTCTGGAAGCTGCAACTTGAGTTCAGTACACACCTTCACCAAACACCATCACTTACCACTATGCTCTAAGACTAGAGCTGGCTTCGCCACTGCAGTTTTGCAGGGCCTACTAGACTCTTCTAACCCTTTGATTCCACCTCCCATCCTTAGCTGTGGGATTCTACCCAAGTGTGATGACTGCAGCAGGGTAACATGATGAACATAGTACAGTTTTGTACCTACCATAAATGTAGATGTTAGTGTTCACCCTGCTGCAGTCCAGGTTACCCTCCCTCCATCCCCTCTAATCTAGCTGAAACCTTTCTATGCCTTTTTATCTGATACAACCTTTGTGGTGTATTTTCTTATAGCTGGAAGTAGGCTTTGTGCTTCACTTTTATTTTTTGATACTATGTAGTGACCTCCTATTGGGGGGGCACCTGACATCTGGGGCAAGAAAAATAAAGAAAATGGCATCTGATGCCTCTTGTTATACCCCTGGTGCACTGACGTCAGGGAAGAAGCGACAGCAACCGACGCTAGACCAAGACTTTGGAATTCGGACCGACTGCGGGACCGCCTTGATGGCAGGATAACTCAAGTGTGATGACTGCAGCAGGGTGAACACTCTAACATCTACATTTATGGTAGGTACAAAACTATACTTTTTTTCCTGAACTCATTCTCTCCAACAACACCTTTTTTTTAATAGTCAGATCTGATGTCATTTTCATTCTGTCCTCCACCTGTGGTGGTCAGATCTGAACCTCTCATGCAACTCGACTGCTTTCTGTAGCCCTAGGATCCAATTCTTGAGCTCCTCCCTTTAACCACAATGCCCCTTTCCCCCAGATTACCTCAGAGCGCATTTGCCACTCAAGACGGACCAGGCTTTTGACTGTTGAGCTTACTAGTAGGTTAGTGAGTGTTTTTGTGCATTTCTAGCTTCTTTCTTCATTTTCCTAATTTCTTTTTTTTTCCTAACCATTACCCTGCTATTAAATAAAAAGTACTTTATTCTTTAAATCTGGTTTCCTCTTTGTTAGGCTTATCTACTTTCACTTTCCTCACTTTGTCTGTCTCATTAGCTTTAAATGTCTGAGAAACAAGCTGGTTTTAAAAAAATGCAGTTCTTATGAGCACAAGATTCCTCAGTCTGATGCCCACAGGGAGTGTTTACTGTTCAGGTCCTAAAAATGTGGAACCTCTCTGCTCCATTTGCACAGGCTTCACTCAGTGTGCCAGGAGGAACAAGTGAATACTTAAAGGCATCCTGCCTTTGTCTGCTGCTTCTCTTGGTACATGTTCTTAGTGTTTCACAGTTGCAGTCATCACATTTGGGTTATCCCTGCTAGGGTAGCCCTTGGCCGGCCCGAATACCAGAGGCTTAGTATTTCTGTGTCTGTTGCTGTCGCTTCAGGACTGGCGTCAGGTCATCAGTAGTATAAAGTAAGGCAGCCGACACCATTACATCAGTCTTTCTTTCTGCCGAGCCCGAAGCAGTTCGCACAAGTACCGGTCGGCCGCTACCAGAGTTTTGTCTTCTGAATTGAAGCTGAAGTCTTCTAAAGCTGACTTCCCCGTTGGGGATCCTTTTTTTCTTTCACTAACCGATGTCAGAAAAAGTTATGGTCTCATCTGTGGAAAGCAAATAACCACACTGAGACTTTCATTCTTACTGGGTCACTTGCTTAGGCCCAGACCGCGATGTCCCCCGCTGTCACTTTTTTGCTTTGTTCCACACCAGAACTATGTCGTTGGGCCCTTATTGTATCTAGATATTTTCGCTTACTGCCCTCTAATTCCTATGGTAATCCATCCGACAAGACAGACCGCACAAGTCCAAACCTACCGACGATGCTTCTGTTAAGCTAGTCGTCTGCTCTCCAGTCCTCAGTGAGGTGCTTTTGCAGCCCCCGATGCCTGCTTCTGTGGATTCGCAGGCCACTACTGGGACCCTTTTGGAGTCTGGTATGCCTCAAAACTCTTCGACTGAGGATCCTGCAGATGTTCGTGTTACCCTGCTGCAGTCCTCACACTTGGGTTATCCTGTCGTCAGGCGGTCCCGCAGTCGGCCGGAATTCCAAAGTCTTGGTCCGGCGTCTGTTGCTGTCGCCTCTTCCCTGACGTCAGTGCACCAGGGGTATATATTGCAACTGACGCCATTTTCTTCAGTCTTTCTTGCCGCGCAGTGCCCGAAGCAGTTAGCAAGTGCCGGTCGGCCGACTCCTGATATTTTCAAATTCGAATTTCAGACCGAAGTCTTCTATAAAGCTAAGTACCCCGTTGGGGAAACTTTTCTTGCCTCAGACCGATGTCAGAAAAAGTTAACAATTGTATTTCTTGTGGGATGCAAATACCTCATAAGGATTTTCATTCTTATTGTATACCTTGCCTAGGCCCAGACCACGACGTCACTTGTCATTTTTGTGCTAGGTTTAATAAGCGTACTATTAAGAGACTCTTTGATTTCACACGACACTACTTCGGTAGGAAATTTAACTACACCATGCCGTCTGAGCAACCGACTACTGGCGTGCACAAAAACCTCAAGGATAAGGACAGACAGCCCAGGCCTAAGCCAGATTCCGAGGCCTCGGCTGATCCGGTCTCCGGTTCTCCAGTCCTCAGTGAGGCTCCAACGCAGCCCCTTACTACCGCAGATCTGGAACCCGAGACCGCTACGGAATTTTTGACTGAAAGCACCAGGCCGACACAGCCATTTAGTTCAGGCCCTTCCGACGACATTGCTACAAAAAACGTCGGTACTTCAGAAACGCCATTGGTTTCTGAAGGCGTTTTCAGACAAGACTACTCTCACCACTAAAACGTTCTCTAAATCGAAGACTCCTACTAAATTTAAAAGGACTGCTCTTCAGTCTCCTGCTCAAGGCCCCATGCCTAAGAAACAGATGCTCAAAATGGCTGAAGATTTAATTTCTTTAATCAGGGGTTCCCAGCCCCCTCCTGACAAAAGGCCTAGACAAGAGGAAGATTATGCATCCTCTGAACAAGTGTCCATTTCTTCAGACTCCTCTGAGGACCAAGATAACTCCTTCTCTCCTTAAGATTCTGATGCTGAGGACTCTATTCCCTCAGCTTCTCCTCCTGAAGACTATTCCTTTGGGGAAACTTTGCACACTATGAGGGAACACTTTCACTGGGGGGGGTCAGGACTACTCTGACTCTAAGAAAAGGCTCAGAGTTTCTTTTGCTCCCCCAACACAGACCACTTGCCATCCCTCCAGTTATAGACATTGTGGATGATGTCTATTTAGAATCCAGTTTGAACCCTGACTCTCTTCCTCCTGCTCCGGCTAAGCCTGACAGATACTATAGAGTGCCTGATTCACACATTTCTTTACAAAAGCCCTGTAGCTGACCCAGAGACCATCTCCCATGGTCCCAAGGGGGCTAAGGCTTCTATGGCTAAAAACCCAGTACCTTCTGAGAGGGATTCTAGAGCACTAGACAGGTGGGGGAAAAAGATTTACACCTCAGCCACACTAGCTATGAGGGCACTGAATTGTCAATTTTACATGCTTAAGTATCAGCAATTCCTAATCTCTCAGTTAAAGCAAAGAATTACCACTCTCCCTCAACAATCTGAATTAAAAAAATCAGGATCTGTTACACTCCACTGAACAGGTGGGCAAACATACCTTACAATGTGGGTTTGATTCTTTGGAGGCCTCCTGCAGAGCAGCTGTCACTGGGTCCGTTATACGTAGGCATGCTTGGTTAAAGGAACAAACTCTGCCTGATCATGTTAAAGCAAAACTACTAGATGCTCCCTTACAGCAGGATGTTCTTTTTGGAGTTAGAGCAGAAGAGGTTTTAAAGAAAATGGAGGATGAGGCAAAATCTATGCAGACAGTCAAAGATTTCCTACAGGTACAACCCCTCGCTTCAGCAGAAACTGGCCAACAAAAAATTGGTCCTTTCCAGCTACTGACAGACCACAGAGGGGTAAATACAGACGCCCAAGGGGCAGGGGACAACCACAAGCCCAGTACAAACCTCGCCAGTGGGGCACTACAACACAGAAGGGAGGAGAAGACAGGTCTCAATCCACCAGAAGACAAACTCAATGACTTGCACCTCATCTGGCCAAGCAATACTCTCTTGGCAGCCCCCTTAGGGGGGGAACTCGCACTTTTTACAGACAACTGGCACATTGTCACAAAGGACAAATGGGTCCTAGACAATTTTAAGAGGATACAGATTCCACTTTCACACCTTGCCAGTGAAAAGAGGAATGCCAAACCTACCACAAAATCAATGGGCAGAGGCACAAAAGCAAATTACAGCTCTCATGGACATGAGCCATTCAACTGGTATTACTCAGGACTCTTTCTAGTGCCCAGAAAGGACAATGCCTGGAGACCAGTTCTGGACCTTTCAATTCTAAACACAAGTACCCAAATTCAAGATGCTAACACTACAGCAGCTACTTCCCATGTTGGGCAAGGAAGCATGGCTAGTAACGTTGGACCCTGCATGTCCCTATCAGACAAAGTTGCATAAGATGCCTCCGTTTCATTGCAGGTTCAACCCATTACCAATTCTCTGCACTGCCCTTTGGCTTATCTACTGCACCCAGAGTCTTCACAAAATGCCTGGCACCAGTAATTGCGTACTGCAGACAGAGGAATTCAAATATATCCATACCTGGACGACTGCCTCATCCAAGCACAAAGCAAGGACACTCTTACATCATCTGGCCTTTGTAAAGCATCTACTAAACTGCCTGTGGTACACAGTAAACGAAAAGTCAAATCTAGTACCCTCACAAAAAATGACATTCCTGGGTGCCAGCTTAAATACAGCGGCCCAGAAGGTTTATCTTACGCCAGACAAGCAACTACAACTGACTCAATATTTCATGGCAATGGCAACAAAGACCCAATTAACTGCAAGAAAAATTCTGCAGGCCTTGGGCTTCATGGCATCTTGCATACTAATAATACCATTTGCAAAGCTGCATATGAGGAAATTACAGTGGTACCTAAAAAGCGTATGGTCTTAACACAGCCACAGCTTAGACACAATGATATCTCTCATTCTCTGCCTACAACAGGAATTTCTATGGTGGTCACAGGCATGTCACCTCAACAAGGGTCAGCCTTTCACCTTGCCCCCAGCCAGGCAAACTATCAACAGATGCTTCAGACTACGCCTGGGGGGCACACATGGCAGGGCAATGCATTCAAGGCCTATGGACCGCAGATCAAAGAAATCTGCACATAAATCAAAAAGAGATGCTAGTTGTACAGAAAGCTCTGACAGCCTTCAAGGATCTATTACATCCAGGACAACTTGCAATAAGGACGGACAACACCACAGTAATGTGGTACATAAACAAGGGGGTACACATTCCTACCCTCTGTGCAGGCGAGCAATGATCCTATGGAACACCGCTCTGGCTTACCAAGTTCAGTTACAAGCTCAATTCCTGCCAGGACAGAAGAACACATTGGCAGATGACCTCAGCAGAAACATCAAGGATCCCCACGAGTGGAAACTAGATCCACAAATATTTGCAATGATAACTCAAAAATGGGGCCTTCCAGACATAGACCTGTTTGCCAGTCCTCAAAACCATCAGCTAACAAAATTTTGTACAAGGACATTTCACCAACAAGCTTGGAAAGTGGACGCACTCTCTTTCAGTTGGAAAAACCTAACATTATATGCCTTCCCTCCATTGCCTCTCCTCACAAAGGTTCTTCTGAAAGTCAAAAAGGAGAGACCACGACTGATTCTCATAGCCCCAGACTGGCCATGCCAGCACTGGTACCCGCTATTGAGAAGTATGGCCCACAGCCCTCCATGGATATTGCCTCAAATCCCCCATTTGCTCACGCAACAAAACAATCAAATTCTTCACAGCCAGCTCAACTTTAAATCTGGCTGCATGGCAAATCAACTAAACATCCAACCAGCTCCTTTCACAAGCAGTTCTGGATGTTATTCTGGAAGCCAGGAGGCCAAACACCAGGAAGGCTTATTCGGACAAATAGAAAAGGTTTTGTGCCTGGAACCAATCTAAAGGCCAAGACACAATTCAGCCTCACATGCCTCACATCCTACAGTATTTAGCTGAGATGTTGCACAAAGGACTTTTTTTTCCTCCATTAAAATCCATGCTTCAGCTATTTCAGCTCACTACAACACGGATCCACCTTTATTTTCACATCCTCTTCTAAGGCAATAAAACATTAGACCACCCAGGAGAGATCCTACACCAACATGGGACCTCAATTTTGTTCTGGAAAAACTAACGCTACCTCCCTTCGAACCAGCTTTCTCTGCAGATCTTCAGTTCCTATCATGGAAGACTGCTCTGCTCCTAGCAATAACTTCAGCTAGGAGAGTCTCAGAGCTACAGGCACTAATGGCTGTGGAACCTATCCTACTTATTCATCAAGACAGAGTTTCTCTATGAACTAATCCTTCCTTTATGCCCAAGGTGGTTTCCAGTGTGGCTTTAAATCAAACCATCCACTTACCCACCTTCTTCCCGAAATCCACAAAACAAAGGTGAGAGACTCCTGCATTCCTTGGACATTCACAGGCAACTTCGTTACTATTTGGACAAAACTAAGGTTTTCAGAAAATCTGACCAGCTCTTTGTATCTTATGCTACAGCTTCTCAAGGAAAGGCTATATCAAAGCAAACCATTTCTAAATGGATAGGTCATTGCATACGTTTCTGCTATACCCATCATGGGAAACCAGTTCCTGCTGCCATTAGGCCCCACTCTACCAGGGCAACAGCTACCTCTACAGCCTTTCTCAGGGGGGTTCCAACCAAGGAGATTTCAGAAGCTGCAACTTGGAATTCAGTACACACCTTTACCAAACACCATCACTTACCTCTTTACTCTAAGACCAGGGCGGGCTTCGCCACTGCAGTTCTGCAGGGCGTTATAGCCTCCACTAACCCTCTGTTACCTCCACCCTACCTTGGCTTTGGGATTCAACCCAAGTGTGATGACTACAGCAGGGTGAACACTCTAACATCTGCATTTATGGTAGGTACAAAACTGTACTTTCTCTCCCTTGGATGGGCCCAGAGCCGCTGAGCAGGCACTGGCTTCCAAGGAAGTCATTCACACTACAGATTCTTGATGTAGACTTTCACGGCTACTGTTCTTTCAAAAACTACCACGTTTCTAAGGCCCAGGGTACGAACCACACCCAGGAAACCAGCAACCCAATCTCTGGCACCTGCTTTCTTGCCTCCGTCTCAAATGCTTAAAATGGCAGACCCACTTTATGCTGATCAGGGAAAGCCAAGCTACCTCTTCCAAAATGGAGAGATCTGTCCCCAGTAGTCTTGTCTGAGTCTGATGAGACTGATGCATCTGAATATATGAAGACATGCAACCCCTCTCTGCTTATGAGGATCCTGATGCAGAGCATTCCATCCCTTCATCCTCTACCCCAGAGGACTTTTCCTTTGGGGAAACCCTTCATATCTTAAGGGAGCATTTCCAATGGGAATGTCAGGACTACCTTCAGTCTAAAAAGACTCGGGGGGGGGGGGGGGATTAGATCTTCCACAGCACAGACCCGTGGCCATTCCCCCAGTCTTGGATGTTGTGGAGGATGTTTTCCTGGAATCCAGTTTGAATCCTGACTCCCTCCCTCCTGCACCCAGCAAACCAGACTGGTATTGAGTCCCTGACTCACGTAAATTTCTTCTTTATAAATCCTACTGCTGACCCTTTGGTAATTTCTCAAGGGCCTAAAGGAATTAAAGCAACCTTTGCTAAGATTCCCACCCCCTCAGATAGGGATTCCCGAGCACTAGACAGATGGGGTAAAAAAAGTATACACCTCTGCTACTCTTGCTATCAGCGCACTAAATTGCCAGATGTTAGTGTTTCACTGTTGCAGTCATTACAATTGGGTTGTCCTGCTGGCAGGCTACCCACAGTCGGCCTGAATTTCAAAGTCTAGGTCCAGCATCGGTTGCTGTCGCCTCCTCCTTGACGTTAGTGCGCCAGGGGTATAACAGATGCAGCCGACGCCATTTTCTTCAGTCTTTCTTGCCGCCCGAAGCAAAAGCAGTTCGCAAGTGCCGGTCGGCAGACTCCTGAGAATTTTCAAATTCGAATTTCATATCCGAAGTCCTCATTAAAGCTAAGTACCCCGTTGGGGAAACTTTTTTCTTGCTCCAGACCAATGTCAGAAAAAGTTAATTGTATTTCTTGTGGGAAGCAAATACCTCACAAGGATTTTCATTCTTACTGTATTCCTTGCCTAGGCCCTGATCACAAATTTGCTAGTTTTGTGCTAGATTTAACCAACGCACTAAGCGTCTGTACGATTTTGCATTTCATTACTTTGGCAGAAGATTCAATTATATAATGCCGTCGGAACAGCCGACTACCAGAGTTTATAAAAAGCGCAAAGAAAAAGAAAAGGACAGGCATCCGAGGTCCAAAACTGATGAGGCTCCCGCTAGGCCCATCGCCGGTTCTCAGTGAGGCACTTTCGCAGCCCTTGACACCCACTACCTCAGAGCCACAGGCCGCTTCCGACTCCCACGTGGAGCCGACAAGGCCGCTGGAAACTCAAGGTATTGGACATTCAGAAACGATTCCCTCAGATGGGTCCAGAGCCGCTGAGCAGGCATCGGCTTCTGAGGGTGTTTTCAGGCCTACACAGTTATATGTGAAACCTACTTCAGCTTCAAAGGCAAAGACTAAAGCAGCTCTAAAGGCAAAGAAACAAGTACAGCATTCTCCTGGACAGGCCACCATGCCTAAAAAACAGACTTAAAATGGCTGAAGACCTAATTACTTTGATCAGGGGTTCCCATCCCCCTCCTGATAAGAGGCCTAGGCAAGAGATAGAGTAAGAATCTTCAGACCAGGTTTCCATTTCCTCTGATTCCTCTTCCGAACAGGAATATTCTGTTCCTCCCTATGAGGATTCTGATGCTGAAGAATCTATCCCTTCAGCCTCTCCTGAGGATTATTCTTTTGGGGAGACTCTGCATACTATGAGGGAGCATTTCCACTGGGAGAGCCAAGATTACTCAGAATCCAAGAAAAGGCTCAGGGACTTCCTTTTATTACCTCAGCACAGGCCCCTTGCTATCCCACCTGTTTTAGACATTGTAGATGTATTTTCAGAGTCCAGTCTATCTCCAGACTCTCTACCACCAGCCCCTGATAGATACTACAGGGTTCCTGATTCACATACATTTCTTTATAAAAACCCTGCTGCTGACCCAGAAACCATCTCTCAGGGTCCCAAAGGGGTCAAGGCTTCCACTGCAAAAAACCCTATCCCCTCTGATAGGGATTCTAGGGCCCTGGACAGATGGGGGAAAAAGATTTATACTTTTGCTACCTTGGCTGTAAGAGCTTTAAATTGCCAATTTCATATGCTTAAATATCAACAATATTTTGTCACTGCTTAAACAGAAAATGTTAAATTCAGAATGTGCAGAAAACAAAGAAATGCAGGATTTATTGCATGCAGCTGAACAAGTAGGAAAGCATACTTTGCAATGTGGTTTTGATTCTCTAGAGGCCTCCTGCTGGCCGCTGTTACGGGTTCTGTCATTAAGAAGCATGCTTGGTTAAAAGAACAGAATCTGCCTCATGTCAAAGCCAAACTATTAGATGCTCCATTACAGCATGATACTTTGATGTTAAAGCAGAAGAGGTGTTGAAGAAAATGGAGGACAAAGCTAAATCTATGCAAACAGTCAAGGATTTCTTGCAGGTACAGCCTCCCAGATTTAGCAGGAACTGGCCTACAAAAAATTGGTCCTTTCCAGTGTCAGGCCAAAAAGAGGGCAGATACAGATGCCCCAGAGGCAGATCACAGCCCCAAGGCTCATACAGGCCTAAACAATGGGGTGCTTCTACCTCCAAAAGTGGAGAGAAAAAATCACAGCCATACAGGAAACAGTCTCAATGACTTCCCCTGCCAGTATCAAGCACTTATCTTCTGGCAGCCCCTTTGGGGGGGAAACTAGCACTTTTTCACAAAATTGGCACATGATCACCCAGGACAAATGGGTCCAAAATATCGTATCACAAGGCTACAGGTTCCACTTTCACACCCTGCCAAGGCCAAACGGTATGCCAGATCTGCCATGCAATCAATGGGCAGATGCACAAAAACGAGTTTCATCCCTCATGGACATTCCACAGCAAGAGCAGGGACTAGGATTCTACTCAAGGCTATTCTTGGTGCCCAGGAAGGACAAAGCCTGGAGACCAATACTGGATCTGTCTATCTTAAACATTCCTGGATATTCCAAAATTCAAAATGTTAACTCTGCAGCAGCTTCTGCCCATGCTGGGCAAGAGGGCTTGGCTTGTGACTTTAGACCTAAAAGAGGCATACCTGCATGTCCCAATCAAACAATCATGCAGAAGATACCTCAGATTCAAAGCTGGCTCAATGCATTACCAATTCTCTGCACTGCCCTTTGGCTCATCTACTGTGCCCTGGGTCTTCACAAAATTCCTGGCACCAGTGATTGCTTTTTGCAGGCAAAGAGGAATATAAATATATCCCTACTTGGACGACTGCCTTATTCAAGCAGGGAACAAGGATATTCTACTACAGCATCTGGCGTTTGTAAAAAGATTGCTAACAGGTCTAGGGTACACAGTAAACGAAAAGAAATCAAAACTCGTACCCTCTCAAGAGATAATATTCCTGGGTGCAAGCTTAAATACAACTGCCCAGATGGCTTATCTCATACCAGGCAAACAGACAACTGACTACTTATTTCAAAATGTTGGCAACAAAGACCCAGTTATCTGCAAGAAAAATTCTGCAGGCTTTGGGGCTTCATGGCATCCTGCATTCTGCTAATTCCGTATGCAAGACTGCATATGAGGAAACTTCAATGGTATCTAAAAAGTGTTTGGACTCCACATTGCCACAGTCTGGAAACAATAATTACCCTCATTCCCTGCCTGCAACAGAAGTTTCGATGGTGGGCAAAAGCCTGTCACCACAACACGGGACAGCCATTCACCTTACCCACAGCCAGGCAGACATTGACAACAGATGCATCAGATTATGCCTGGGGGGCAGGAAGATGTATTCAGGGCACATGGTCCACAAGTCAAATGCATCTACATATCAATCAAAAAGAGATGCTAGCTGTTCAGAATGCCCTGACAGCCTTCAAGGATCTACTTCATCCAGGACAACAACTGATAAGGACGGACAATACTACAGTTTTGTGGTACATAAACAAGCAGGGAGGCACACATTCCTACCCCCCCCCCCCTCTGCAGGCTAGCCATGAACTTGTGGGACACAGCATTGGCTTACCAAGTACATCTGCAAGCACAATTCCTGCCAGGAAGGACAAATACTCTGGCAGACGAACTAAGCAGAAACCTAATGGATCCCCACGAGTGGAAATTGGATACACAAGTCTTCACCATGATAACAAGGAACTGGGGATGCCCGGACATAGACCTATTTGCCTCTCCTCACAACTACCAACTACAGAAATTCTGCACAAGGACTTATCACAAGCAAGCATGGAAAGTGGATGCTCTTATCTTTCAGCTGGAAAGACCTAACAGTATATGCCTTTCCTCCTCTGCTTCTCCTCCCCAAGGTACTCCTCAAGGTCAGACAAGAGAAACCAAAAATGATACTGATTGCCCCAGACTGGCCCCGCCAGCACTGGTACCCAATCCTAAAGAGCTTGTCTCAATGCCCAGCTTGGTCTTTACCTCAAATACCTCACTTATTGACCCAACAAGACAGTCAAATACTGCACAGCCACCTCAGGACCTTAAACCTGGCAGCATGGCGGATAATGTAGCCAGTCAAGGCACACCTCTCTAAAGCAGTGATGAATGTTATTTTGGAGGCCAGGAGGCCTAGCACCAGAACATCCTATGCAGAAAAATGGAAGAGATTATATGCTTGGAACCAAGCACAAGGTTTTGACATGATTGTTCCAAATATTCCTCAGATGCTTGATAAAGGCCTTTCTTTTTTCATCAATTAAAATCCATGCCTCTACCATTTCAGCTCATTACAATACAGAACCACCTATTTTTTCTCATCCATTACTAAGGCAGTACCTCAGAGGGGCCAAAAACATAAGACCCCCAAGGAAAGCACCAATACCTGCATGGGGCCTCATCTATGTCTTGGAAAAACTCACACTGCCTCCGTTTGAACCAGCCTGTGCAGCTGATATTAAATTCTTATCATGGAAAACAGCTCTGCTAGCAATAACCTCTGCTAGACTAGTCTCAGAGTTACAGGCACTCATGGCTGTGGAACCTTTTATCATTTTCCATCCTGACAGGGTTTCTCTGCACACAAACCCTACATTTATGCCTAAGGTAGTGTCCAGTGTGGCCCTTAACCAAACAATTTGCCTAACTTTTATCCAAACCCACAGAATAAGGGTGAGAATTCTGCATTCTTTGGACATTCATAGGCAGCTATGCTTCTACTTGGACAGAACCAAAGCTTTCAGAAAGACTGAACAACAACTAGTGGCATATGCTGCAGGATCACAAGGAAAGCCCATCTCATAGCAGACTATTTCAAAGTGGATAGGTCACTGCATTCGTTTCTGTTATTTACAGCATAGCAAATCAGTGCCTAAGGGCATTAGGCCACATTCAACCAGAGCAGCAGCCTTCCTCAGAGGAGTACCAACCAAAGACATCTTAGAGGCTGCAACTTGGCGTTCAGTGCATACTTTTACAAAGCACTATCATTTACCTTTCTACTCTAAATCCAGGGCAGGATTTGCCACTGCAGTTCTGCAGGGCCTGATAGCCTCTCCTATTCCTACTTGGCACCAGCCTCCCAACCTTAGCTTTGGGATTCAACCCAATTGTAATGACCAACAGTGAAACACTATGAACATAGTACAGTTGTGGACCTACCATAAATGTAGCTGTTTGAGTGTATTCACTGTTGCAGTCCAGGTTACCCTCCCACCATCCCCCTTTTCCTTTGCTGGGACTTATCTGTACTTCTCAATTCTATGCAACCTATGTGGTGTATTTGCTTGTAGATGAAGGAAAAGTTTTTTATGCATGCTTATTGGCATAATTTAGCCTACCATTTTAGGGGCACCTGACATCTGGGGCAAGAAAAACTGAAGAAAATAGCGTCTGCTGCATCTTTTATACCCCTGGCGCACTGACGTCAGGGAGGAAGGCGACAGCAACAGATGCCGGACCTAGACTTTAGAATTCAGGCCGACTGAGGGTAGTCTACCAGCAGAATAACCCAATTGTAATGACTGCAACAGTGAATACACTCTTAACATCTACATTTATGGTAGGTACACAGCTGTACTTTCCATATGCTAAAATTTCAGCAACATACCCTGGAACTCCTCAGAAAATGTCTTCCTTTCCTGCTTGTGCAGAATCTAGAGAGTTACAAGAGTTAATGCATTCTGCAAGTCAAGTAACTAAACACACCTTGCACTGTGGTTTTGACTGCCTAGAAACTTCTTGCAGGGCAGTAGTCACCGGTTCTGTCCTTAGAAGGCATGCATGGCTTAAGGAACAGCCCTTGCTATACCATATTAAATCTAAATTGTTGGATGCCACCTTGCACAAAGACAACTTATTTGGCACTAAGGCAGAAGAGTTAAAAAAAAAAAAGATCTATGCAGACAGTTAAGGATTTCTTTCAAGTCCAGCCACCCAGGTTCAGCAGGCATTGCCCCTCCAAGCACTGATCCTTTCCTGCTCCCACCAGGTCATTTCAGCCCAGACCCTGTGGAAGCAGACCCCCCCAGACAACAGCCATGAGAAATGCAGAAATGTAAACAGTGGATTTCCTCCACTTCAAAAACAGGAAGTTCTAAGCCACCCCTTCATGGGAAGAACTCACAATGACTCTCCTCCTCCACCCCTGCCCTCTGCTCACCTTCACTTACCCCTAGGAGGAAGACTCTCCTTTCACGCTAGCACCTGAGCCACCATTACCAGTGACCGCTGGTTCCTCAACATAGTGTCCCAGGGATACAAATTTTCTTTCTACACCCTTCCAACTCCAAAAGGGTTCATAGATTTACCATCAAACCAGTGGGCAGAGGTGCAAAAGCAAGTCCTTTCCCTGCTCTCTATGAGGACAATAGAGAACGTTCCTGACGAACAGAAAGGCCAAGGTTTCTAGTCCAGACTTTTTCTGGTACCCAGAAAAGGCGGCACCTGGCACCCCATCCTCTTCTAAACACCTTTTTGGTGATACCAAAATTCAAAATGCTCACCCTCCAGCAGCTGCTACCCATGCTCTCCAAGGATGCTTGGCTAGCCACCCTAGACCTAAATGAGGCCTACCTCCACATTCCTATCGGGGGAATGATGCAGGAAATATTTATGTTTCAGGGCAGGATCTCTGTGCACTTTCAGTTCTCTGCACTTCCCTTTGGCTTAGCTACTCCTCCCAGTTTTTTCACAAAATGTCTGGCTCCGGCCATTGCCTTTTGCAGACAAAGGAATATCCAGATTTACCCATACTTAGATGACTGCCTAATTCAGGCAGACAGCCAGGAAAAGCTGCTAGCTCCTGGCCCTTGCAAAGTCCCTACTAACCACCCTAGGGTACACAGTCCGCGAAAAGAGATCCAAACAAGTACCCACCCAAAGGATTATATTCCTGGGAGCAAGCCTGGGCACAGCATCCCAGATGGCATTCCTTACACCAGAAAAAGCAAACCAGCCACCAGACCCCAGTTATCTGCAAGGAAAATCCTGCAAGCTCCTGGGTTCATGGCATCTTGCATTCTACTCATTCCATATACCAGACTGCATATGAGGAAACTTCAATGGTACCTAAAAAGCTTTTGGTGTCAACACCCTCAAGGCCTGGAGACTCTTGTACCTATGATACCTTGCCTCAGAAAAGATTTTCATTGGTGGGCAGCAGCATGCTCCCACAACAAGGGATTACCTTTCTCACCACCCCTGCCCCCCAGACCTTCACTACAGACTCCTCAGACTATGCCTGGGGTGCAAACCTGGATGGCAGGTGCATACAGGGGCAGTGGAGCCCACAACAAATCCATCTGCACATCAACCAAAAGAGATGGTAGCTGTCCAGCATGCCTTGACAGCTTTCAAGCCCCTTCTCTCCCCAGGGGCTCTACTGATCAAAACAGAAAACACTACTGTGATGTGGTATATCAACAAGCAGGGGGGGTGACTCACTCCTATCCTCTGTGCAGGCTGGCCATGACCCTTTGGCACACAGCCTCTGCCATGCAACTTCACCTGTTAGCACAATTCCTGCCAGGTTCTCTAAACTTTCTGGCAGACCATTTAAGCAGAAATCTTCTGGACCCACACAAGTGACAGCTAGACAAAAGCTCCTTCAGCCTAATAACTCAGAAATGGGGCACCCCGTAGGTCAACCTCTTTGCCTCCCGTACCAACCATCAGCTCAGCAAGTTCTGCACCAGGGAGCATCACTGCATGGCTTGGAAAGTGGATGCCCTGTCCTTCCCTTAGGTCAGTCTATCGGTCTATGCCTTTCCTCTACTACCCCCCATCCCCTGAGTACTGCTCAAAATAAAGGAGGAAAAAACAAGGACAATTCGTATTGCTCCAGACTGGCCTTGACAGCACTGGTACCCACTGCTGCACAGCCTGTTCCCGCTGCCACCATGGCATCTCACTCACACCCCAACCTTCCTGGCCCAGAGGGAAGGAGAATTCATGCATCCCTAATTGCAGACCTTAAGTTTGGCAGCTTGGCTTATTCCCTAACCACAGATCAATCTGCCAACCTCAGTAAACAGGCTCTAGATGTTATATGTGAGGCCAGATGCCCTAGCACTCGAAAGTCTTATGCTGACAAAAGGAAAAGGTTCTGCACCTGGATTCAGGCTAAGGGTGTCGATACAGCACAACCCTCCCTCTCATCCTGGATTACTCAGCTGACCTGCTACACAGTGGTCTCTTTTTCCTCTCTTAAAATTCATGTCTCTGCACATTTCCCCACTGAGCAGCCCCTTTTCTCTCGCTCTCTGATCAAACAATTCCTAAGAGGAGCTAGCAATATGAGGCCACCCAGAAGAGCACCAACCCCTGCTTGGGACCTTAACTGTGTTGGAAAAGCTCCCCTTGCCCTCTTCAAACCAGTGTCTTCAGTAGAGCTAAAATTTCTCTCCTGGAAGACAGCTTTCCTTCTGGCCATCACTTCAGCCAGAAGGGTATCAGAGCTACAAGCTCTCATGGCTGTGAAGCCCTTCATCATCTTCCATGCTGACAGGGTTTCCCTCAGGACTAGCCCATCCTTCATGCCCAAAGTGGTGTCCAGTGTGGCTCTCAAGTAATCCATTCATTTGCCCACCTTTTTCCCTTCCCCCACAGAACAAGGGGGAAAGGATCCTGTACTCTCTAGATGTACACAGACAAGCTCATATTCTAGCTAGACAGGACAAAATGCTTCAGAAAGTCTGATCAATTGCTGGTTAGGTTTGCTGCAGGGGAAGAGGGCAAAGCCATCTCCAAACAATTTCCAAGTGGGATAGCACACTGCATCCATTTCTGCTACAAGCAACACTGAAAGCCTCCCCCCAAGGGGGTCAGGACTCACTCCACCAGAGCAGCCTCCACCTCTGCAGCTTTCCTCAGAGGAGTCCCCACCAGGACATCTGTTCACACTTTTGCCAAGCATTACCACCTGCCTATCTTCTCTAGATTTTGGGCAGGGTGCAGCTCTGAAGTCTTGCAGGGCATCCCTAGCCAGCCCCTAGACTCCTTGACTGCCCACCACCCTTTTCCTCAGTTTTGGGAATCAACCGAAATGTGATGACTGCAACAGTGAAACTAAGAAAATAGTACAGTTGTGTACACTTACCATAAAATGTAGACGTTTGAGTGTATTCACTGTTGCAGTCCTGATTTCCCACCCTCCATCCCCCTCTTTCTTCTCTCTCCTTACAAGGGACATTTTGGTATTTACTTTTTACTAGTGGGGTTCTTCCACCAGAGCCTGGCTCCCACTTGGGCAAGAAAAACTGATGTAATGGCGTTGGCTGCCTTACTTTGTACTACTGATGACCTGACATCAGTCCTGAAGCGACAGCAACCAATGCAGAAATACTAAGCCTCTGGTGTTTGGGCCAGCCGAGGGCTACCCTGGCAGGGATAACCCAAATGTGATGACTGCAACAGTGATAACATCTACATTTATGGTAAGTGTACACAACTATACTTTCTTCCTCTCGGGCTTAAACCCCCAAGAAACAAAATTAGTTCTGGGAATACCGAACGTGTTCTCCCGATAAGGTTGCTTCTCCTTTTACATATGGCTGAACTGCCAAAAAAAAGTTCAGAAGACCTTGGATCTGAAGCCTTCAGATCCCACACTGGCTAGGACTGTTTCACCTGTCATATTACTATTGTACCTCTCTAGAGCCGGTCCCTCTGACTCTGGGATCTACTGGGCTCCAGCAATCAGTGAAAAGATCTTCCAGGCCTTCCTTCACCTCCTCGTCTGTCAGGTCTTCCAGCAGTCTTTTGAAAGCTGAGGTTGATGGAATGATAAGGACATTTCTCAGGATACAAATCCAGATGGGGGGTTTGCCAGCTCCTTCCCCCTCTGGATCTTTGAGCCGTCGTCCTGCATTTATTCAGTTACTCTTTCTCCAATCCAACCACTTGCTTCAGAGCCCTCTGATCAAAGGCCCTGAGAGTTGAGACATCTGATCCAATGTTGCTTTTTACTTCAACTCAGTCTTCCTGACCTGTTAAACTCCGACACTGTTGGAGCAGAATGGCTCAGAGCCAAAGCCTCAGTAAGGGCTTGACTTCGGTTAAGTTTTTGGGAATGTCACTGCCCCTCAAAGCTTCGGCGTTTGACAGCTCACTGCTAACTCCCCTCTGGGAGCAGAGATCTGTGGGCTGCAGGGGTTTCTTCTCCAGGAATTTTGGCTCTGGAGACACTGCCTTCGACTTTTGCAGCTTTCTGCCTTCGATGTGGCAGAGAGGGTTCTTGCTCTACCTGTAAAAGCCCAGACATGTCCTCGGATCTGTGTCCCACCCCTTCTTTGAATCTTGTGCCCGAGTCCTCTCCTATCGCCTCCAGGACAGCCAGCCCAGAAGAGTTTTCAACCAGTTTGTTTTGGAACCCCCCATCTCTTCCAATACCTCCCCGGAGCAGCCCATCCAGAGGACCCTCATAAGAGATGGGATTCCCCCAAGGAATCAGTCTCTGAGGAACAGACTTTGGTGAGGGGGAAGGGTCACTAAAATCTCCACCTGAAGATCTCTCTCGAAGACTTTCTTGAAATCCTTCGCCAGAAAGGTGGATGGTCTGCCCAAAACCCTACCCAGGAAAAAAAATCTGGTTTTGGAAGCCTTCAACTCTGGCACATCAGATGCCCTCCTCACAGGCCACCTTATTGACCTTGTCTCCCGCAGGGCGTGGAAGGATCTTGCTGCTGTGGAACCAATCCCTAAATGACCCGACAAGATCCTTAGCGCTACCAACAGACAGCACTGGACAAAAGTTAAACCTGTAGGTGCCATGGTTGTTGCGGCAGCCAATAAGGAGCTAGCAGAGAAAAGCTGCACTGTCCATCCCCCTAGCACGGAGGGGAGTCTAGGACTTTGGATAGATTTGGGAAACAGGCTTACACTTCAGTGACATTTGCTTTGCAATCACTGAACTATCTGGCACACTTCAGAGGGACTTAATTAAGGAACTCTAGCTCTGCCCTAGGGTCTTTGTCTGCAGAGGAACTGAAAACCTTTTCCTCCAGATTGGCCACCCTATGGTCCATCTCTAACCTGTCCGTGAGGCTAATCTCACATGCTGCAGAGAGGGTACCTCGTCTGCCAGTTCAGATATTGCTATAAGGCGTCATACCTGGATGCGACTTTGTAGAACCCTTCAAGGTGTCCATCAGTGCTCCCTTTGATGGATCGTCATTGTTTGGCCCCACTGTTAGAGATGTTTTTCTAGAGTGAGAGAGACTGAATGACCTTGTCTGTCTTCGGAATCAGTTTTTCTACCCCGCCATGGCCTTTTCCCCTGGAATCAGCGAGCTGGGTAAAAATGTGGTTTAGGTCTCCAGGTCCTTTTCAGAAATCACAGGGAGATTTTTCCTCCAGAGGCGGAGGAGGAAACTGCTATAATGATACACTGTCCATATGGCAATGGGAATTCCACAAAATCAAGAATCTCATGATTCCATCTCTGATACAGCCTTTCAATGCTCCTAAGAGTTTGCCCAACTGTCCCTCTCTGGAAGTGGTCAGGAGTGCTTATCCTTGCAAACAGATGACTGGTTAGCTATCTCAAGTGATCATTGGGTGTAAAGGATCATATCCAGAAGATATTGCATTCCATTTTTCCAAATACCAAAGCCAAGGAAAATTCTCCTCGATATTCCACCCAGTCAGAGAGAAGCAGCAGCATTACAAATTGCAAAGCTGCTAGAAAGTCATCCAGGAGGTCCCACCAGACTAAATCAGATCTGGAATCTACTTAAGGTTCTTTTTAGTGCCAAAGAAGACAGGACACCTGAGGCCAATCTTAGACCTAACATTCCTAAACAAATTAATAGACAATTCGAAGTTCCAGATAGTCATGGTTCAGTCCATTATACTGTTACGAAAGGGCGATGGGAAGTGCTCACCTGACCTTCAGGATACGTATTATATCAAAATGAACAGGCACTCCAGAAGGTTTCTCCACTTCCTGCTGGGGGACAGTTATCAATTCAGAGTAAACCCCTAGGGTCTCACCACAGCCCCTGGGGTGCTCAAATGTGCATGGCAGTAGTAGCAGCTCACTTGAAACTGCTTTGATTCAATGCATTTCCTTACCTAGATGACTTAACTCCTAACCACATCAAGTAGGCATCTACTACTACAAGCCAGGGACTATCTACTACACCTAGCGCCTACCCTGGGCATTACTATCAACATGCAGAATTCCCAGTTGCATCCTGTACAAGTTGATATGCTTCATAGGAGCATGCCTAGACACAGCCAACTGTCTCACCTACCTGCCTTCAGACAGGATGTCCATCATAAGATTGCAAATCCTTTAATGGATGCTGGAGGTTCAGTGGATGTTCGTGTCTCACTGTTGCAGTCATCACTTTTGGGTTATCTGCTTGCAATAGCCCTCAGTTGGCCTGATTAACAAAGTCTTGGGTCCTGCGTCAGTTGCTGTCCCTTCTTCCATGTCGTCAGGGGTATAAAACATGCAGCCGATGCCATTACACCAGTCTTTCTTGCCGTGAGGTGCCCAAAGCAGTTCGCAAGTGCTGGTCAGTCGACTCCTGAAATTTTCGTCGAGTTTCAGAACCGAAGTCTTCAACTAAAGCTAAGTACCCCGTTGGGGAAACTTTTTCTTGCTCCTTACCAATGTCAGTAAAAGTTAATTGCATTACTTGTGGAAAGCAAATACCTCATAAAGATTTTCATTCGTACTGTATTCCTTGCCTAGGTCCTGACCACGATGTACCGTGCTGTCGGTTTTGTGCTTTATTTAATCAGCGCACTATCCGTCGTCTGTATATTTTCACCTCTAAATATTTCGGTTCTCTGTTTAATTATCCAGAAATGTCATCTGTTAGCCGTCCGACTACCGGGATTCTGAAAAAATGCAAGGATAAAGACAAGAGGCCACCAAGGTACAAAACTACCAATGACGCTTCTAAGCCAGTCACCGGTACTCAGTGAGGTGCTTTCGCAGCCCCTGATACCTGCTACTTCTGATTCACAGGCCTCTACTAAGACCCATTCTGAGTCCAATATGCTGCAAGATGCTTCAACTATGGAACCTGCGGATGTCTCTACCTTGGATGGGTCTGGAGCCGCTGTGCAAGCACCGGCTTCTGAGGGTGTAATTCAGGCCTACGGACTTGCATATTAAACAGACGCCTCCTTCTTTTAGGCCTAAATCTCAAACCGTGCCTAAAAAAACAATGCCCAGGCTGCATGCTCAGACCTCTATGCCTAAACAAATAAGAATGGCTGAAGATCTTATAACTCAAGAGACAAAGGACTGAAGTTGTTAATGAATCTTCTGACCAGGATTCTGACTTTTCTGATTCTTCTGATCTGGATTTGCCCTTATCTACTTATGAGGATTCTGATGCAGAAGACTCTATTCTCTCTGATTCCCCTACAGAAGACTTTTCTTTTGGTGAAACCTTACATACTGTAAGGGAGCATTTCCACTGGGAAAGCCAGGATTTTTCTGACTCAAAAAAGAGGCTTCGGGATTTCTTACTCCTGCCTCAGCATAGGGCTTTAGCTATTCCTCCTGTACTCGACATTGTTGATGCGTTTTCGGAATCTAGTTTGGCCCCTGATTCTTTGCCTCCTGCTCCCAGAAAACCTAACATATTACAGGGTTCCTGACTCACACAAGTTCCTTTTTAAAAATCCTATTGCGGATCCAGAAATTGTTTCACAGGGACCTAAGGGCATTAAGGCCTCTACTGCTAAAAATCCTGCCCCTTCTGATAGAGACTCCAGAGCGCTAGATAGATGGGATAAGGTGGTTTACACTTCTGCAACCTTGGCCATTAGGGCTTTAAACTGCCAGTTTTATATGTTAAAGTATCAACAACATGTTATTGGATTGCTTAAACAGAAAATGATTCCTGACTGTGCGGAAAGTAAAGAATTACAGGATTTAATGCATTCTGCTGAGCAGGTTGGAAAGCATACTTTGCAATGTGGATTTGATTCTTTAGAGGCCTCTTGCAGGGCTGCTGTTAACAGCTTCTGTGCTCAGAATGCATGCTTGGCTTAAGGAGCAGTTATTACCTGATCATGTTAAAGCTAAATTGTTGGATGCTCCCTTAAATCAGGGCCGCCTTTTTGGCAACAAGGCTGAGAAAGTTCTTAAAAAGATGGTGAGGAAGTTCTTAAAAAGATGGAAGATGAAGCTAAATCTATGCAAACTGTTAAAGATTTCTTACAAGTTCAGCCTCCTAGATTAAGTAGGCACTGGCCCTCTAAGAATTAGTCCTTTCCAGCCTCTTAAAGGTCTTCTCAAGCCAAACCCAGACATAGCAGAAACCCCAGGTTTCAGTCCCAGTGGACACACAAGGCTAAGCAATGGGGGGGGGTTCTGCACCCAAATCAGATAGTAGTAAGACCCCAACAACTCACTCGTTGAGACCCAAATAAGGGTATGAGTAACAGCAGATGAGAGTTCCAAAATTTGAGGTGATAAATATAACAAAACTGTAATTCTGAATAGAAACCGGAACACTGTTGTTAAACCAAAGTTGTTTAATAACGCTCGAAAACGTATGTCCTTTGGGAAGCGTTATTAAACAACTTTGGTTTAACAACAGTGTTCCGGTTTCTATTCAGAATTACAGTTTTGTTATATTTATCACCTCAAATTTTGGAACTCTCATCTGCTGTTACTCATACCCTTATTTGGGTCTCAACGAGTGAGCTGTTGTGGTTTTTGTTCTGTGTTCTTACTCGTACCATCTTTATATTGGTAGTAGTAAGACCCCCCCCATGGAAAACAGTCTCAATGACTTGCTTCTAAAACTTCCAAACACTTCCCAATTGAATGCTCCTTTAGGCGGAAAGATTGGTCTGCAGGCCAAAAACTGGGAACTCATTACCCAGGACAAATGGGTTTTAAATATAGTGTCCCAAGGATACAGATTTCACTTCCACACCTTACCATCACCAAGTGGGTGGCCAGATCTTCCCCCAAATCATTGGGCAGAGGCCCAAAATCAAGTACTCTCTCTCTCTCAAGCATGGGGGCTATTCAGTTTGTACCAGAAGGGAAAAAGGGGCAAGGTTTCTATTTGAGACTTTTCCTGGTACCCAGAAAAGGCAGTACATGGTGTCCTATCCTGGACCTTTCTACTCTAAATACCTTTCTGGTGATTCCAAAATTCAAGATGCTGACTCTTCACCAGCTGCTTCCTATGCTAGGCAAAGATGCATGGTTGGCAACACTAGATTTAAAAGAAGCATACCTGCATATCCATATCAGGGAGTCTTGCAGAGAAGATACCTATGCTTCAAAGCAGGCTACATGCACTATCAGTTCTCTGCACTGCCCTTTGGCTTATCTACTGTGCCCAGGGTATTCACAAAGTGCCTAGCTCCAGTCATTGCGTTCTGCAGGCAAAGAAATATTCAAATATACCCATATCTGGACGATTGACTAATTCAGGCAGAAAGCCAGGAGATACCTTTGAATCATCTGGTCTTTGTTCAAAGGGTACTGACTTGTCTGGGGTACACCATAAACGAAAATAAATCACACCTGGTACCCTGTCAACAAATTATATTCCTGGGAGCAAGCTTGAATACAACTTCCCAGATGGCTTTCCTCACACCAGAGAAACAGATTAATTTGACAGCCTACTTCACACAACTGGCCACAAAAACCCAGTTATTTGCAAGGCAAATACTGCAAGCCTTGGGGTTCATGGCCTCCTGCATTCTTCTAATTCCATATGCAAGGCTGCATATGAGGGAACTGCAATGGTATTTCAAAAGCCTATGGTGTCAACATTCACAGGATCTAGAAGCAATAATTCCTATCATACCTTGCCTATGCCTACAGTTCCTTTGGTGGGCAGAGGCCTGCCACCAAAACAGGGGACTACCATTCACACTACCCCCTGCTGCCCAAACCTTAACAGACGCATCAGACTATGCATGGGGTGCCCACCTGGCAGGGAAGTGCATTCAGGGCAAATGGAACCCAAGTCAAATGCACCTGCATATCAATCAAAAAGAAATGTTAGCTGTACAGAATGCTCTGACAGCCTTCAAGGACCACATTCTTCCAGGACAATTAATGATTAAGTCGGACAACACCACTGTTATGTGGTACATAAGCATGGGCGTACACATTCTTACCCCCTCTACAGACTAGCCGTGGCATTGTGGAACACAGCCCTGAGCTATCAAGTACATTTACAAGCACAATTCCTGCCAGGAAGACTAAATACACTGGCAGACGAACTAAGCAGAAACCTCATGGACCCACACAAGTGGAAACTGGAACCAAGGATTTTCAACATGTTGACAAGCAAATGGGGGAGCCCAGATATAGACCTGATGTTCTTCGTGTTTCATTGTTGCAGTCATTACATTTGGGTAATCTGCTGGCTGGTTGCCCTCAGTCGGCCTGAATTTCAAAGTCTTGGGTCCTGCGTCGGTTGCTGTCTCCTCTTCCATGACGTCAGGGGTATAAAACATGCAGCCAACGCCATTTTATTCAGTCTTTCTTGCCGCGCGGTGCCCGAAGCAGTTCGCAAGTGCCGGTCGGCCAACACCTGAAATTTTCGCAATCAAGTTTCAGAACTGAAGTCTTCAATTAAAGCTAAGTACCCCGTTGGGGAAACTTTTTATTGCTCCTTACCGATGTCAGTAAAAATTAATAATTGCGTTACTTGTGGGAAGCAAATACCTCATAAGGATTTTCGTTTGTACTGTATTCCTTGCCTAGGCCCACATCATAACGTGCCTTGCTGTCAGTTTTGTGCTAGATTTAATCAACACACTGTTAAGCGTCATTATATTTTTGTTTCAAAATATTTTGGATCCAGATTTAATTACCCTGAAATGTTGTCGGATAGCAATCCGACTTCCGGAGTTCACAAAAAACGCAAAGAAAAAGAGAGACAGATCGTCATGGTCCAAAACCGACAAAGCTTCTCCTAAGCCAGTTGCCAGTACACCAGTACACAGTGAGGAGCTTTTGTAGCCCCTGATACCCGTTACTTTTGAGTCGCAGGCCTCTACCGAGACCCATGCGGAGTCCGGTATGCTGCGAGATTCTCAGAGTATTGAACCTAAGGATGTCTCTCCCTCGGATGGCTCCAGAGCCACTGAGCAGGCATCGGCTTCTGAGGGGGCTTTCAGGCCTCAACATTTCTATATAAAACCGACACCAGCTTCAAAAACAACTTCCAAGTATAAAAAAACGACACATGAGCCAACGTGCTCAGGCCCCTATGCCTAAAAAACAGATGATCAAAATGGCTGAGGACTTAATTACCTTGATCAGGGTTTCCCAACCCCCCCCCCCCTGCTAAGAGGCCTAGGCGAGACACCGATTATGAATCTTCATATCAGGTTCCTATTTCTTCTGATTCCTCTTCTGATCTGTAATTTTCTATACCACCCTATGAGGATTCAGACGCAGAGGAATCCATCCCATCTGCATCTCCTATTGAGGATTATTGTTTTGGAGAAACCCTGCATACTTTAAGGGAATATTTCCATTGGGAGAGTCAGGATTTCTCTGAATCAAAAGAGGCTTGGGGATTTCTTCCTTCTTCCTCAGCATAGGCCTTTGGCTGTACCTCCTGTATTAGACATTGTTGATTGTGTTTTCGGAATCAAGCATGGCTCCTGATTCCCTACCTCCGGCTCCTAGTAAGCCAGACAGATATTACAGGGTTCCTGACTCTCACAAATTTTTATTCAAAAATCCTGCTGCTGATCTTGAAACTATCTCACAGGACCCCAAAAGTGTAAAGGTCTCTACAGCCAAAAATCCTACCCCTCTCTGAAGAGATTCCATGGCGCTGGATAGATGGGGAAAGAAGGTTTATACGTCTGCAACCTTGGCAATTAGGGCCTTAAACTGCCAGTTTCATATGCTTAAATATCAACAGCATGTTATGAGCTTATTGAAACAGAAAATTATGTTGATTTCTGATTGTGTGGAGAATAAAGAATTACAGGAATTATTGCATGCAGCAGAACAGGTTGGAAAGCATACTTTGCAGTGTGGTTTTGATTCCTTGGGAGGCCTCTTGCAGGGCCCGCAGTTACTGGATCTGTGATTAGAAGACATGCCTGGCTCAAGGAGCAAAATCTGCCTGATCATGTTAAAGCTAAATTGTTGGATGCACCTTTACAGCATGATACTCTGGTAATAAGGCGGAAGAGGTTTTAAAGAAAATTAAAGACAAAGCTAAATCTATGCAAACTGTAAAAGATTTCTTACAAGTGCAGCCACCCAGATTCAGTAGGCACTGGCCCAGTAAAAACTGGTCCTGTCCTGCGTCCAACAGAGCCTCACAAGGCAAATCCAGGTGCTCAAAAGGCTCTAGATACCAATCACAGGGTTCTTACGGGTTAAAGCAATGGGGTGCCTCTACCTCCAAATCTGGAGGAAACAAAGCACAACCCTACAGTAAGCAGTCTGAATGACTTCCCTCTACCATCACCAAGCACTTATCTTTTGGCAGCCCCCTTGGAAGGAAAATTAGCACTTCATGCTCAAAATTGTCAGTTAATTACCCAGGACAAATGGGTATTAAACATAGTATCCCAGGGGTACAGATTTCATTTCCATACTTTGCTAGTTCCTAATGGTTGGCCAGATCTGCCACAAAATCAATGGGCAGAGGCTCAGAAACAAGTTACGTCCCTCAAGGATATGTGGGCTATTCAACCAGTATCAGAACAGGAAAAAGGACATTGTTTTTATTCAAGACTGTTTCTGGTACCCAGAAAAGATAATGCCTGGCATCCAATACTGGACTTATCGATTTTGAACACATTTTTGGACATTCCAAAATTCAAAATGCTGACTTTACAACAGCTACTGCCCATGCTGGGCAAGAACGCTTGGTTAGTGACTCTAGACTTAAGAGGCATACCTGCGTATCCCAATAAGGGAATTGTGCAGAAGATACCTCCGCTTCAAGGCAGGTGTTATGCATTACCAATTCTCTGCACTGCCCTTTGGCTTATTTACTGTGCCCAGGGTCTTTACAAAGTGCCTGGCACCAGTAATTGCATTTTGCAGACAAAGACGCATACAAATCTATCCTTACTTGGATGACTGTCTCATTCAAGCAGAAAACAAGGACATTCTTCTTCAACATCTGGTGTTTGTAAAAAGGCTTCTAACATGCCTAGGGTACACAATAAACGAAAATAAGTCACAACTGTTACCCTCTCAAAAAAGTTACATTCCTGGGTGCAAGCTTGAATACAGTTGCCCAGATGGCTTACCTTACATCAGACAAAGATATACTTCAAACAGATGACAACAAAAACCCAGTTATCTGCAAGACAAATTCTGTAGGCTTTGGGGTTCATGGCATCCTACATTCTTCTAATTCCATATGCAAGACTGCATATGAGGAAACTTCAATGATTCCCCTCATTCCGTGCCTACAACAGGAGTTTCTTTGGTGGGCAGAGACATGTTACCAAAACAAGGGACGGTCTTTCACTCTACCCCCTACCACCCAAACCCTAACTACAGACTGTGCTTGGGGGGGCCCACCTGGCGGGGAGATGTATTCAGGGCATATGGAGCCCAAAACAAATGCATCTGCATATCAACCAGAAAGAGATGCTAGCTGTTCAGAATGCCCTGACAGCCTTCAAGGACTTGCTTCATCCAGGACAACTACTGATAAAGAAGGACAACACCACAGTTATGTGGTACATAAACAAACAGGGGGGTACACATTCCTATCCCCTTTGCAGACTAGCTATGGCATTGTGGGGCACAGCCTTGACTTACCAAGTACATCTTCAAACATAATTTCTGCCAGGAAAACAAAATACTCTGGCAGACGACCTAAGCAGAAATCTTATGAACCCTCACAAGTAGAAACTAGATCCACAAGTCTTCAACATGGTAGCATAGAAATGAGGGAGCCCAGACATAGATCTATTTGCCTCTCCCCAAAACTGTCAACTGAACAAATTCTATACAAGGAGTTATCACAGGCAAGCATGGAAAGTGGATGCCCTATGCTTCAGTTAGAAAAACCTATCAGTCTACGCCTTTCCTCCTCTGCCTCTTCTCACCAAGGTCTTACTAAAGGTCAGACAGGAAAAAACAAAAATGATCCTAATTGCCCCGGACTAGCCTCGCCAGCACTGGTACCCAATTCTAAGGAATGTCTCAACTCCCTCCTTGTTACTTGCCTCAAATACCTCAACTACTGTCTCAGCAGAGCAATCAAATTCTGCACACTCAGCTCCAAACTCTGAACCTGGCAGCATGGCCGATCATGTAATTATTCAAATACCACCTCAGTAAATCTGTGATGGATGTCATTTTGGAAGCCAGAAGGCCTAGTACTAGAAAATCTTATGCTGATAAATGGAAGAGATTCTGTGCTTGGAACCAAGCACAAGGAACAGACACAGCAAAACCAAATATTCCTCAGATTTTACAATACTTGACTGAGATGCTTGACAAGGGCCTATCTTTTTCTTCAATAAAAATCCATGCCTCTGCCATCTCAGCTCATTGCAACATGGAGCCTCCCATCTTTTCTCATCCTCTGCTAAAATAGTATCTTAGAGGGGCCAAAAATTTAAGGCCTCCCAGAAGATCACCAACTCCTGCATGCGACCTCAATTTTGTGCTGGAAAAACTCACCCTGCCTCCTTTTGAACCAGCAGCAACTGCGGATATAAAGTTTTTATCTTGGAAAACAGCTTTCCTTTTGGCAATCACTTCAACATGAAGGGTTTCAGAACTACAGGCCCTCATGGCTGTGGAGCCTTTTATTACATTTTACCCGGACAGGGTGTCCCTCAGGACCAGTCCTTCCTTTATGCCTAAGGTGGTATCCAGTGTGGCTCTTAGCCAAACTATTCACCTGCTAACATTTTACCCAAATCCGCAGAACAAGAGGGAGCGGATTCTGCATTCATTGGATGTACACAGACAACTAAGATTCTACTTAAGCAGGACCAAATCTCTAAGAAAGTCTGAGCAACTACTGGTGGCATTTGTTGCAGGATCAGAGGGGAAGGCTATATCAAAGCAGACTATTTCTAAGTGGATAAGCCACTGCATTCATTTCTGCTATTTGCTTCATGCTAAACTGGTGCCCAAGGGAATCGGGTCACATTCCACCAGGGCTGCATCTACCTCAGCAGCCTTTCTCAGAGGAGTTCCAACCAAAGACATTCTAGAAGCTGCTACTTGGAGCTCTGTTCATACTTTTACAAAGCATTATCATTTGCCTCTCTTTAAGTCTAGGTTAGATGAAGGTAAAGTTTGTTGCTAAAAGTGCATTTATATGTATACTGCTGTTTATTTATATATATATATATATATATATATATATATATATATATATATATATATTTGCTCCCCATTTGGGGGGCACCTGACATCCGGGGCAAGAAAAACTGAATAAAATGGCATCGGCTGCATGTTTTATACCCCTGAAGACCTGACGTCATGGAAGAGGAGACAGCAACCGACACAGGACCCAAGACTTTGGTATTCAGGCCGACAGAGGGCAACGTGCCAGCAGATTACCCAAATGTAATGACTGCAACAGTGAATACACTCGAACATCTACATTTATGGTAAGTGCACACAACTGTACTTTTCCCTCGCCCCAAAACCATCAGTTGGACAAATTCTGCACAGGGACTCCACACAAACAAGCTTGGAAAGTGGATGCTTTGTCCTTCAGCTGGAAAAACCTATCAGTTTATGTCTTTCCTCCTCTGCCTGTACTCTCCAAAGTGCTACTAATGATCCAACAAGACAAACCAAGGACGATTTTGATTGCACCAGACTGGCTATGCCAACACTGGTACCCCCTCTTGTGCAGTGTGTCACTGTGGGCCCCATGGCACCTGCCTCAGACTCCTACTCTATTGTCTCAGCAGGAGAACCAAATTCTGCACCCTCAAATTCAAACACTGAATCTTGCAGCCTGGCTAATTACATAATTTCTCCTTTACCATCCCTCAATAAACCAGTGATGGATATCATTTTAGAGGCAAGGAGGCCTAGTACCAGAAAGTGTTACGCTGAAAAATTGAAAATATTCTGTGCCTGGAACCAGGCTCTTGGGATGAGCACAACAGTGCCCAATTTACCTGAGATTTTACAATACTTAACTGAGATGCTTCACAAGGGCCTGTCTTTCTCCTCCATCAAACTTCGCGCCTCAGCCATCTCAGCTTATTATAACACAGAACCAGCCCTCTTCTCTCATCCACTGCTTAAGCAGTTCCTCAGAGGGGCCAAAAGTCTACAACCACCCAGGAGAGCTCCTATTCCAGCCTGGGACCTCAACTTTGTATTGGAAAAGCTCACCTTCCTCCTTTCGAGCCAGCTACCACTGCAGACTTAAATTTCCTTTCTTGGAAAACATCTTTCCTTTTAGCAATCACTTCATCAAGAAGGGTATCTGAATTACAGGCCCTCATGGCAGTGGAGCCTTTCATAATTTTTCATGCGGACAGGGTGTCCCTCAGGACCAATCCCTCCATGCCCAAGGTGGTATCCAGTGTGGCCCTTAATCAGTTTTTACATTTGCCAACCTTCTTTCCTAATCCACAGAACAAAGGGATGGATTCTGCACTCCTTAAACATGCACAGACAACTTGGATTCTACTTGGACAGAACTAAACCTCAAAGGAAATCTGATCAACTGCTGGTGGCATTTGTTGCAAGTGCAGATGGGAAGGCTATTTCAAAGCAAGCCATTTCCAAATGATAGGCCATTGCATTCATTTCTGCTACAAACACCATGGAATACTTATCCCACAGGGGATAAGACCCCACTCTACCAGGGCTGCATCTACCTCTACAGCCTTTCTCAGAGGTGTCCCTATCAGGGACATCCTAGAAGCTGCTACCTGGAGTTCTGTACATACTTTCACCAAGCATTACCATCTGCCAATTTTCTCTACTGCACTGCAGTCTTGTAGGGCCTTTTAGCTGGTCCTAATTCTATTTAAATTCCTCCTCCCATCCTTAGCTTTGGGAATCTTCCCAAAAGTGATGACTGCAACAGTGAAACACTAAGAACATAGTACAGTTGTGTACACTTACCATAAATGTAGATGTTCGAGTATATTCAGTGTTGCAGTCCTGGTTACCCTCCCTCCAGCCCCCTTCTTTTTTTGGATATACCTCTACTTTCCTTTGCTATCTTCAAAAGCTTTTTGGTGTATTTGCTTTTTTGTTGGAGGTATAATCTTGTATATTTATAGATTTAATTGCTTCCCATTAAGGGGACACCTGACATCTGGGGCAAGAAAAACAGACGTAATGGCATCGGCTGCATGTTTTATACCCCTGACGACCTGACTTCATGGAAGAAGGGACAGCAACTGACGCAGGACCCAAGACTTTGTTAATCAGGCCGGATGAGGGCTACTGCAAGCAGATAACCCAAAAGTGATGACTGCAACAGTGAATACACTCTAACATCTACGTTTATGGTAAGTGTACACAACTGTACTTTTTTACACTTAAATCTACCTCAATTGTCCAATCAAATTGTCCCCGAATGTGCAAGGGCTTGCTTCTATGGTGGCTCCACTCAGAAGATGTCAAACAAGGATGACCATTTGTCCTCCTCCTAACACCATGTTGACCACTGACACCTCCCAGGTCGGGGGGCATTACCTGGGTCAGACGGTCCAAAGCACATGGTCGATACAAGAGGCCAGTTTGCATATCAATGTCCTAGAAATGAGAGTGATGCTTCTAGAGTTGCAAGCACTTCAGAGCTTTCTCCCTCTAGGGACTATTGCACTACAGATGGCCAACATGTCCGTGGTATGATACATCAGCAAACAGGGAGGAACCAGATCTTAACCCCCATGTCGAAGCAGTGAGGGATGGCAATGGGCGATTTCTTCCAACTGCTTAATTGCAAAGCACATTCCAGGGAAGTCTAACATTCTGGTGGACAGGCTCAGCAGAGTTTTCCTGATACCTCACGTGGTCTCTAAACCAGTCAGTGGCAAATGTGATCTTCCACAAATGGATCAACCCTGCTGCGATCTTTTAGCCCTGATCTCTCCTCAGGGACAGTCACCAAGAAATGCTGTGCTCCATGTTTAGCCCAATGGTCTTTATGCTTACCCTCATACTTAAGTTTCTTCAGAAAGCACAGAGGTTGAAGAGCAAGATGATCCTCATTGCCCTCTTTTGGCAACAGGTCCAGTTCCCCCTTCTGTGGTCTCGCCTAATATGCTCTCTGTTGTCACTGAAACTGCATCCAGATGTTCTTTGCCACCCTTCAGGGCAGAATTACCCAGATCTTCCAGGACTAAAACTTAACTGCATGGTTTCTCCAATTTAGGTGATGGCTGGAAACACTAGACTTTCCTCAGTGGTTCACAGGATTTTAATTTCCTCACATAAGGCTTCAACCAGAAAAATTGATAAAAGGAAATGGGAGAGGTTTTTAATATGGGCTAACCAAAATGCTTGGACTCCATTGTGGCTCATATTCCTGTAGTTCTAGATTGTCTTGCTTCCATTTTCCAAGATTGGGCAAGCTTTTCTACTACTAAGGTGCAACTAACAGCCATCTCGAATTATCACATTGGAAACTATTCATTATCTTTGGCGTCATCGAAACTGTGTGAGATCTTCCTCAGTGGGTATCTTTTTACTTAGACCTCCTATAAAGGACCCTACTTCTCCTTGGGATTTAGCCATGGGTGTTACAAGCTCTTGTTCAAACTTCCCTTTGAAAATTCAGCCAAGGTAGACGTAAAATATCTGTCATGGAAGACTGCCTTTTTGGTAGCCATCACTTCAGCTAGAAGGGTGTCTGAATTGCAGTCACTGTCTTCCAACCCCCATGTTTGGTTTTTCATTATGATAGTGACCCTGCTTACTGATCCTTCCTTTTTACCTAAAGTTGCCTCTAAAACTATCAATCTACCAGTCTTCCCCAATTTGCAAAAAAAAGGTGAATATACTCCATCTTCTAGATGTTCCTAGACAACTGTTTTTACCTTGACAGAACAAAGTCTTTCTGAAAAACAGACCAGCTGTTTTCCTTCTCAAGTGTTAGATTGGGAATGCTAGTGGCCAAAGTCACTTTGGGTAAATGGATTTCAGATTGCATATCTCATGTATCTTCCAAATGTGTTCCACTACCTCAACATGTCAAAGCTCACTCAACTAGATTTATGTCTACATCTCAAGCCTTCTGCTCCAGGGTTTCAATTTGAGGACACTTGTGCAGCTACTAATTGGTCGATCTCCCGTACCTTTGCTGCATGTTACAAACTGAATATTGTCTCTAGAAAGAGAGCTGCTTTTGGTGCTGTACTGCTGCTGAATATCTTTCCATGAGGGCCACCTGAGGTTATTGTAGCCGTGGGCTTTGTCCCACAAGTTGAGGAACAAATGAAAATGACAACATCAGATGAAGTTATGTACTCACCATAACATTCCATCTGTGTTGTCCATTTTTTCTTCCTCAACCTTCCCCCATCCATAACTGTGAGTCCCAATTGACACAGCTATAGGAATTTAGTTCCTGTTTGAGCCTCTGAACTTTTTCCTGTTTTGCATCTGTTTATAGAGATATGTTCTGTGTTAGCAGCAAACTTTATTTGAGGTAATCTGGGGAAGTGAGGCATTATGGGTAAAGGAAGGAGCTTGAAAATCTGATCCTAGGTCTATAGAAAGTGGCCGAGTCAGATCCAAGGTTTGGATCTGAACCCCACAGGTTGAGCAATGAAAATGGACAGCACAGACGGAACGTTATGGTGAGTACATAACTTTTTTTTTTTTTTTGCCCCCTCTCACAGACTTTACACGGATCTCCCATTTGCATCGCAGCTCCAGTGCAACCCTACATACTCTATTACAAACTGAAATTTTAAACTAGTTACATGTAAAGAGCAGGATTGCTAATGTCCTGCAGCTGTCTGTGGATGACTAAACAAAGTATGTTCACATAGAAAAACATTCTGTTTCAGGCACATTAAATGTAATTTTTTTTTGTTACTCATGTGGCCATCCTGACAAATCTGTTGCTGTACTGTGTGGTCTTTAAGCTGGTGTTATCTATCTGATGCATCTCCAGCATGCAGGCATGCCCCTTTTTTCTCTATTGTATTTTTTTAAACTGCACAGCACAGTCCTTTTTGCATCTTCCCATGCAGCACACACACTTTTGCAACACAAGTGTTCCTTATTGACCAGTCAGCTTAAGGACTAAGTCTGCTGATTTTTTTTTTCTCATGACTGAGCTTTAACAGCTTTAGGCTTCCTTGGTTCCTGCACTGTAGGCTTTGCATGCAGATGTTCATCGTGCATACAGCTGCAGTCATAACAGATGGGTTATCCTGCCGTCAGGCGGGTCCTCGGTCGACCAAATTCCAAAGTCTAGGTCCGGCGTCGGTTGTCGTCGCTTCTTCCCTGACGTCAGTGCGTCAGGGGTATAAAAGAGGCAGCCGACGCCATTTTCTTCAGTCTTTCTTGCCGCGAGGTGCCCAAAGCAGAAGCAGTTCGCAAGTGCGGGTCGGCCAGCTCCTGAGATTTACAAAAGTATTTCAGCCGAAGTCTTCTTGAAAGCTAAGTACCCCGTTAGGGAAACTTTTCTTGCCTCAGACTGATGTCAGACAAAGTTAATAATTGCATTTCTTGTGGGAAGTAAATACCGCTTAAGGATTTCCACTCTTTCTGTATACCTTGCTTAGGCCCAGACCACGACGTCTCGGCCTGCCGTTTTTGTGCTAGATTCAATAAGCGCACTATTAAGCGTAGGGCGGAGTTCGCCCTTCACTTTTTTGGCAAACAATTTAATTATATTATGTCGTCGGATACTCCGACTCCAGTTTTGAGCAAAAAACGCAAAAATAAGGACTGACATACGAGGTCCGCACCACCTACTGAAACCACGCTAAGGCCAACTACCGGTTCTCTGGTACTCAGCGAGGCGCCTACGCAGCCCCCGAGTACCGATGACAATGCATTACCGGTGTCTACAGTACCCGAGGTCGCAGGCTCCTCGGCCCCCATTCCTACTACAGATCCCGACGCCACTCCTGGCGGGGAAACTCAGAATTTAGACAGGCCTGCCATTTCTCAAGGGGTCTTCAGGCCTTCCTCCTTCTCTATTAAAGCCTTCACTAAATCTAAAGCAGCCATGAAAACCAAAAAACAGGATGTTCATCGTGCATACAGCTGCAGTAATCACAGATGGGTTTTCAGCCGTCAGGCGGTCCCTCGGTCGGCCGAATTCCAAAGTCTTGGTCCAGTGTCGGTTGTCGTCGCTTACTCTTCTGACGTCAGAGAGGCCAGAGTATATAAGACACAGCCGACGCCATGTTCTTCAGTCTTTTTGCAGCGGTGCCCGAAGCAGAAGCAGTTCGCAAGTGCCAGTCGGCCAGCTCCTGAATTACGAAAAAATTGGAACCGAAGTCTTCATTAAAGCTAAGTACCCCGTTGGGGAAACTTTTCTTGCCTCAGACCGATGTCAGAAAAAGTTAATAATTGTATTTCTTGTGGGAAGCAAATACCGCATAAGGATTTTCATTCCCTCTGCATACCTTGTTTGGGCCCAGACCACGACGTCTCGGGCTGTCGCGTTTGCGCTACCTTCAATAAATACACTATTAAGTGTCGGGCGGAGTTCGCCCAACACTACTTTGGTAAAGCTTTTGATTATAAAATGTCGTCGGACACTCCGACTACCGTTTTGCCCAAAAAACGCAAGGAAAAGGACCGACACGCGAGGGCCGCGGTCCCCGCCGACACCACGCCAAAACAGGCTACACGTGGTCCGGTTCTCAGCGAGACGCCTTTGCAGTCCCTGACTACCGACGACACTCCTTTGGCGGTGTCTTCTGTACCCGAGACCGCTGGGTCCTCGGCCCTTTCCCAGACTACTACCGAAGCCCCTGCTAATGTCGAGCCTACTAATGTGGACAGGTCCACCTCCACCCATGGTGTATTTAGGCCCTCATCTTCTTTTTCAATTAAGGCCTTTACTAAATCCAAAGCAGCCAGGCATCCCACGAGGTCTGTTGCACAGGGCCCATCTTCAGGACCCATGCCTAAAAAACAGATGCTAAAAATGGCTGAGGATTTAATTACTCTTATCAGAGGTTCTCAACCCCCTCCTGACAAGAGACCCAGAGTGGAGGAAGATTCTCCTCTTCTGATCAGGGATCCATTTTATCAGAACATTCTGATGCAGAGGAACACTCTTACTCTCCTTTTGAGGATTCGGATGCAGAACAGTCCATTCCTTCGGTATCCCCTCCTGAGGATTTTTCCTTTGGGGAAACCTTGCACACCTTGAGGGAACACTTCCATTGGGAAGGCCAAGACTTTTCAGATTCCAAGAAAAGACTTGGGGAATTTCTTTGGTTACCTCAACACAGACCTCTGGCTATACCCCCAGTTTTGGACATACTGGATGATGTCTATTCGGAGGCTTGTCTTAACCCTGATTCTCTGCCTCCTGCACCAGTCAAACCTGATAGGTATTACAGAGTACCCAGCTCTCACCAATTTCTCTTCAAAAGCCATAATGCTGACCCTGAAACCATTTCACAAGGCCCCAAGGGATTGAAGGCCTCCACCGCCAAGAATCCACTTCCTGCAGAAAGGGAATCCAGATCTTTAGAAAGGTGGGGTAAAAAGGTATATACCTCGGCCACCCTAGCCATGAGGGCCTTAAACTGTCAGTTTCATATGATTAAATATCAACAGTACCTGTTATCACAATTAAGGAACAAAATGTCTCAACCTGAATAACCAGATTTAAAAGAGTTACAGGATATGATGCATAGTGCAGAGCAAGTGGGTAAACACACCTTACAATGTGGTTATGATGCCCTAGAGGCCTCCAGTAGAGCGGCTGCTACAGGATCAGTCATTCGCAGACATGCCTGGCTTAGGGAACAAAATTTGCCTGATCATGTGAAAGCTAAACTTCTAGATGCTCCTTTACAAAAGGATGTACTATTTGGTACTAATGCTGAGGAGATACTACGGAAAATGGAAGAAAAAGCCAAATCTATGCAAACTGTCAAAGCTTTCTTACAGGTCCAACCACCACGTTTTAGCAGAAATTGGCCTTCAAAAAACTGGTCCTTTCCAGCCACTGACAAGCCCCAAAGAGGTAGATACAGACGCACAAGGGGCAGAGGGCAATCACAAGGATCATATAGAGGCAGACAATGGCAAACTCCAGCACCAAGAGGTGGTGAAGACAGTGCACAACAATACAGGAAGCAAACCCAATGACTCCCTCATTTCCATGCCAAGCATGTCTCAGCTGGCAGCACCTTTGGGAGGGAAATTAGCATTATTTGCAAACAATTGGCATATTGTCACAACAGACAAATGGATACTGGACATTATAAACAGAGGCTACAAATTTCAATTTCACACTCTTCCAAAAATGAGAGGCATGCCAAACCTGCCACAAAATCAAAGGGCATAGGCACAACTGCAAATTTCAAAGCTCATAAGCATGAGAGCTATTCAAGAGGTACCTACGCACCAACAAGGTCAAGGTTTTTATTCAAGACTTTTTCTGGTACCAAGGAAAGGAACCGACTGGAGACCCATTTTGGACTTATCCATCCTAAACACATTTCTACTTGTACCAAAATTCAAGATGCTCACACTACAGCAACTTCTTCCCATGCTGGGCAAGGAGTTTTGGCTGGTAACATTGGACCTCAAGGAGGCATACCTGCATGTCCCAATCAGACAAAGCTGCAGAAGATACCTCAGATTTCTTGCAGGTTCAATCCACTATCAATTCTCTGCATTGCCCTTTGGCTTATCTACTGCGCCCAGAGTATTCACAAAGTGCCTGGCATCAGTGATTGCCTACTGCAGACTTCAAGGGATACAAATTTACCCTTATCTGGACGACTGCCTGATCCAAGCGGACAGCAAACACATTCTTCTGGAACATCTGGCATATGTGACACGGTTACTGCTTTTTCTGGGATATACAATCAACAGAGAAATGAAGGTTAACACCATCTCAGAAAATAACCTTCCTGGGTGCCAACTTGGACACAAACACCCAGATGGCATATCTTACGCCAGAAAAACAGGGGCAACTATCTCAATACTTCAAAATACTAGCAAAAAGTACCAGGCTTACTGCAAGGAAAATCCTGCAGGCTCTGGGATTCATGGCATCTTGCATTCTTCTAATCCCATGTGCAAAGCTGCATATGAGGAAACTTCAATGGTACCTAAAAAATCTATGGTCTCAACACAGTCACAGTTTGGAAACAATAATACCAATAATTCCATGTTTGCAAAAGGAATTTCTATGGTGGGCCCAAGCATGTCAAGTAAACACAGGACTGCCATTCTACAAGCCTCAAGCAAAACAAGTCATAACCACAGACGCCTCAGATTACGCCTGGGGGGCGCACATGAAGGACAGGTGCATTCAGGGCAGATGGTCCCAAAAGGAAAAGCACCTTCACATCAATCAAAAAGAAATGCTAGCAGTAATAAATGCAATTACAGCTTTCAAGGACTCCCTGCATCCAGGACAATTACTGATAAGAACAGACAACACCACAGTAATGTGGTACATAAACAAACAAGGAGGAACACATTCATACCCCTTGTGCAGACTAGCCATGACTCTTTGGAACTTGGCTCTGGAAAGACAAATCGAACTTCAAGCACAGTACTTGCCAGGATTGGAAAACACACTGGCAGACAATCTAAGCAGAAATATGACAGATCCACACGAATGGAAGTTACATCCTCAGGTGTTTACAGAAATAATCCAAGCGTGGGGGAGACCAGACATAGATCTTTTTGCCTCCCACAGGAATCATCAATTGGAAAAGTTTTGTTCAAGGACCTTTTATCCAAAGGCCTGGAGAGTGGACGCCCTTTCATTCAGTTGGACAGCATGGACAGTTTACACATTCCCACCTCTGCCTCTTCTGCCCAAGGTGCTTTTGAAAGCAAGAACAGACAAACCGAGGATGATACTGATTGCTCCAGATTGGCCAAGGCAACACTGGTATCCACTTCTGAGGAGCCTAACTCATACTCCTCCCTGGTCCCTGCCTCTAATGCCTCTTCTGCTGACTCAGCACAGCTACAAAACTCTTCACAGTCAGCTGAAAACACTCAATCTCGCTGCATGGAAAATTCCTTAACATCACAACAGACCCTACTCTCCAAGGAGGTGCAGGATGTCATTTTGGAGGCCAGAAGGCCATCTACTAGAAAAGCTTACTCTGCAAAATGGAAGCGGTTTTGCTCTTGGAATGAGAAAAGAGGCCAGGACCCTAGAAAACTGAACTTGCCTCAGGTATTACAGTATCTAACTGAGCTGCTGAACAGTGGACTTTCATTTTCCTCCATAAAAATACATGCCTCAGCCATTTCTGCGGAATTCAACATGGATCCCCCTTTATTTTCTCACCCACTCTTACGACAGTTCCTCAGAGGGGCTAAGAATATAAGACCTCCAAGGAAGCAACCAATACCAGCCTGGGACCTTAATTACATACTAGAAAAATTAACATTGCCTCCTTTTGAACTAGCTGCTTCAACAGATTTGCAATATTTGTCCTGGAAAACAGCCTTCCTTCTGGCCATCACTTCAGCTCGTAGGGTTTCTGAACTACAGGCCCTCATGGCGGTGCAGCCCTTCCTCATTTTCCATCAGGACAGGGTTTCCCTTCGTACCAACCCATCATTTATGCCAAAAGTGGTATCCAGGGTAGCCTTAAATCAAGCCATACACCTACCTACCTTTTATCCCAATCCTCAAAACAAAGGGGAAAGGCTGCTACACTCTTTAGACATCCATAGGCAGCTACATTACTATTTGGACAGAACAAAGTCCTTCAGGAAATCAGAACAACTTTTTGTGTCCTATGCTGTAGCGGCTCAAGGGAAACCAGTTACAAAACAGACTATTTCCAAGTGGATTGGCCACTGCATACGGTTTTGTTATTCCTATCATGGGAAATCTGTTCCTACAGGTAACAGATCACACTCCACCAGGGCCACAGCTACCTCTACAGCCTTCCTCAGAGGAGTTCCTACCAAAGATATTTTGGAGGCAGCCACTTGGAGTTCTGTACATACCTTCACAAAACACTACCACCTGCCTTTATATTCCAGAACAAGAGCAGGCTTTGCCACTGCTGTTTTGCAGGGCATTCTGGCTCAACCCAGTTCCTCCTAGTACCTACCACCCTATGCATAGCTTTGGGACTCTACCCATCTGTGATTACTGCAGCTGTATGCACGATGAACATAGTACAGTTTTGTACCTACCATAAATGTAGATGTTCGAGTGCTAATACAGCTGCAGTACAGGTTTCCCTCCCTCCTTCCCCACTTGGTAAAGGCATGGGGCCTAACAACCTCTTCATACTACCTGACTGGGTTATCCTGCTATGTTTTATTTGCTTGCTTCCACTGATTTTGGATTATATTGCATTGCTTGTATATGTATATAAGCATTATTTATGTATTGCCTTCCTTTTGGGGGCACCTGACATCTGGGGCAAGAAAGACTGAAGAACATGGCATCGGCTGTGTCTTATATACTCTGGCCTCTCTGACGTCAGAAGAGTAAGCGATGACAACCGACGCCGGACCAAGACTTTGGAATTCGGCCGACCGAGGGACCGCCTGACGGCTGAAAACCCATCTGTGATTACTGCAGCTGTATTAGCACTTGAACATCTACATTTATGGTAGGTACAAATCTGTACTTTCCTCAGACCCCCTCTCAAGGCACTGTGCCTAAAAAACAGATGCTTAAAATGGCTGAGGATTTGATTACTCTTATCAGGGGTTCTCATCCCCCCTCTCACAAAAGGCCCAGATTAGAGGAGGACTACCCTTCCTCAGATCAAGCTTCTATTACCTCAGAACTATCTGAGGACCAGGATTATGCCTATTCTCCATTCGATGACTCTGATGCAGAGGAGTCTATTCCCTCGGTCTCCCCCCTCTGAGGACTTCTCTTTTGGGGAAACCCTGCATACTTTGAGGGAACACTTTCACTGGGAAGGCCAAGATTACTCAGCTTCCAAGAAAAGGCTCAGGGAATTTCTCCTGCTCCCCCAGCATAGGCCTCTGGCTATCCCTCCTGTTTTAGATATATTGGATGATGTGTACACAGAAGCCAGCCTTAATCCTGATTCTTTGCCTCCAGCTCCTGTTAAACCAGACAGGTATTACCAGGTTCCTGATTCTCACCAGTTCCTATATAAAAGCCATACTGCTGACCCAGAAACAATTTCACAGGGTCCCAAGGGAATTAAGGCCTCTACTGCTAAAAATCCATTACCTTCAGAGAGAGATTCCAAAGCTTTAGAAAGGTGGGGGAAAAAGGTGTACACCTCGGCCACTTTAACCATGAGGGCATTAAACTGTCAGTTCCATATGTTAAAGTATCAACAGTTTTTGATATCTCAGCTGAAAAGCAAGATGACACAACCAGAACAACCAGATTTAAAAGAGTTGCAGGATTTGTTGCATGGTGCAGAGCAAGTGAGTAAACATATCTTGCAGTGTGGTTTTGATGCTTTAGAGGCCTCATGTAGAGCTGCTGTTACGGGATCTGTTATACGTAGGCATGCTTGGCTCAAAGAGCAAACCTTACCAGATCATGTCAAAGCTAAATTATTAGATGCATCTCTTCAAAAAGATGTATTGTTTGGTGTTAAAGCTGAGGAGGTGCTAAAGAAAATGGAGGAAAAAGCGAAATCAATGCAAACAGTGAAAGATTTCCTGCAGGTACAGCCTCCATGTTTCAGCAGAAACTGGCCTTCAAAAAATTGGTCCTTTCCAACCACGGACAGACCTCAAAGGGGCAGATACAGGCACCCAAGGGGCAGAGGGCAACCTCAAGGATCCTTCAGAGCCAGACAGTGGCAAGCACCAACCCCAAGAGGTGGAGAAGATAGATCACAGTCTTTTAGAAAACAGACACAATGACTTCCCCCTACACCTGCCAAGCAAAGCTTTAATGGCAGCACCTTTGGGCGGAAAATTGACATTATTCTCAAAAAATTGGCATATTGTTACAAAAGACAAATGGATTCTGGACATTATAGACAGAGGCTACAGGTTCCACTTTCAAACCCTTCCAAAAATGAGAGGCATGCCAAACCTGCCACAAAATCAAAGGGCAGAGGCACAAAAACAAGTTTCAGCTTTCATAGACATGAAAGCAATTCAAGAGGTACCTGCAAAAGAACAAGGTCAAGGGTTTTATTCCAGACTATTCCTGGTACCGAAGAAAGACAAAGATTGGAGACCTATCTTAGACCTATCCATCCTAAACACATATCTACAGGTGCCAAAATTCAAGATGCTCACATTACAGCAGCTTCTTCCCATGCTGGGCAAGGAGTCTTGGCTGGTAACATTGGACCTCAAGGAGGCATACCTGCATGTCCCTATCAGACAAGATTGCAGAAGATACCTCAGATTTCTTGCAGGTTCAACCCATTACCAATTCTCTGCATTGCCCTTTGGCTTATCTACTGCGCCCAGAGTGTTCACGAAATGCCTGGCATCAGTAATCGCCTTCTGCAGACTACAAGGGATACAAATCTACCCATATCTGGATGACTGCCTGATCCAAGCGGACAGCAAGGACATACTACTGCAGCACCTGGCGTTTGTAATAAAACTGTTGAACTTCCTGGGATACACAGTCAACAGAAAGAAATCAAAACTAATACCCTCTCAACAAATAATTTTCCTGGGTGCCAGCTTGGATACAACCACCCAGATGGCCTACCTCATGCCAGACAAGCAAGGGCAACTGTCTCAATACTTCAGAAAAATGGCAACTTACACCAGACTGACTGCAAGGAAAATCCTACAGGCTCTGGGATTCATGGCATCTTGCATCCTACTAATCCCATGTGCAAAGCTGCATATGAGGAAATTTCAATGGTACCTGAAAAACTTATGGTCTCAACACAGCCACAGCCTGGAAACAATTATCCCACTCATTCCATGCCTTCAAAATGAATTTTTGTGGTGGACTCAAGCTTGCCAAAGAAACACAGGTCTTCATTTCTGTGTACCTCAAGCAACTCAAATCATCACAACAGACGCCTCAGACTACGCCTGGGGAGCACACATGACAGATCAGTGCATTCAGGGAAAATGGACCCGAAAAGAGAAGCACCTCCACATCAACCAAAAGGAAATGCTAGCCGTGCAAAAGGCTATTATGACCTTCAAAGACCTACTGCATCCAGGCCAGCTATTGATAAGGACAGACAACACCACAGTGATGTGGTACATAAACAAACAGGGGGGAACTCATTCGTACCCCCTGTGCAGGCAAGCCATGACCCTATGGAACACAGCACTGGAATTGCAAATTCAACTGCAGGCACAATTCCTGCCAGGGAAGTAAAACACACTGGCAGACAACCTAAGCAGAAATATGACAGATCCACACGAATGGAAGTTGCATCCTCAAATTTTCACAAAGATAACTCAGGCATGGGGACAGCCAGACATAGATATCTTTGCTACCCACAGAAATTGCCAGTTGAAAAAATTTTGTTCAAGGACCTACCATCCACAGGCCTGGAAAGTGGACGCACTTTCCTCCAATTGGGCAACATTGACCGTCTATGCCTTCCCGCCTCTTCCTCTGCTGCCCAAAGTTCTATTAAAAGCCAGAGCAGGGAGGCCGAAAATGATTCTCATTGCTCCAGACTGGCCAAGACAACACTGGTATCCTCTCATAAAGAGCCTGACACACTCCCCACCATGGATCCTACCTCTAGTCCCTCTTCTGTTGTCCCAGCACAACTACAAAACCCTTCACAGCCATCTCAAAACTCTAAATCTAGCTGCATGGAGAATTCCTTGATTGCCCAACAGTTTCTCCTCTCCAAGGAGGTGCAGGATGTCATCTTGGAGTCCAGAAGACCTTCCACTAGAAAGGCTTACTCCGCCAAATGGAAACGATTTTACACCTGGAATCTCGAAAAGGGACAGAATCCTTCGGTAATAAATATTCCTCAAATTTTACAGTACCTAGCTGAGATGTTAAACAATGGACTTTCCTTCTCCTCCATCAAGATCCACGCTTCAGCCATTTCTTCACAATACAACACAGATCCTCCATTATTCTCTCACCCTCTCTTAAGGCAGTTCCTCAGGGGGGCAAAGAATTTAAAACCCCCAAGGAAACCACCAGTCCCTGCTTGGGACCTCAACTACGTATTGGAAAAGCTGACCCTTCCTCCCTTCGAGTCAGCTTCTTCAACAGAGTTACAGTACTTGTCATGGAAAACAGCCTTTCTTCTGGCTATCACCTCAGCGCGCAGGGTTTTGGAGCTACAGGCCCTCATGGCTGTGCAACCATTCATCATTTTCCATCAGGACAGAGTTTCCTTACAAACCAATCCTACCTTTATGCCAAAGGTAGTATCCAGTGTAGCTTTGAATCAGACTATCCACTTACCCACCTTTTATCCTAATCCACAAAACAAAGGGGAAAGACTACTACATTCCTTGGACATTCACAGACAACTACGTTACTACTTGGACAGAACAAAGCCATTCAGGAAATCTGAGCAACTCTTTGTGTCCTATGCTGTAGGTGCTCAGGGAAAGGCTATTTCCAAACAGACAATTTCAAAATGGATAGCCCACTGCATACGCTTTTGTTACTCATTTCATGGAAAAACTGTGCCTGCATGCATCAGAACCCACTCCACCAGAGGCACAGCTGCCTCTGCAGCCTTCCTCAGGGGGGTCCCTACCAAGGACATTTTGGAAGCAGCCACCTGGAGTTCAGTGCACACTTTCTCCAAGCACTATCACCTCCCACTATACTCAAAATCTAGAGCGGGCTTTGCCACAGCAGTCCTGCAGGGCATCCTAGCCCCTCCTAGTTCCACTTAGTACCTACCACCCTTACTTAGCTTTGGGATTCTACTCATCTGTTATGACTGCAGCTGTATGCACGATGAACATAGTACAGTTTTGTACCTACCATAAATGTAGATGTTCGAGTGCTCATACAGCTGCAGTCCAGGTTTCCCTCCCTCCAACCCCTCTTAGGACAGGCCTTATGACAAACACCTTTCACATAACCTTTTCGGAGTATTCTTTTATGGTGTATTTGCTTGCAACTACTATTTTTGATTTATCAACATTGCATCTTTGCATAACATTATGTTTGCCTTCCTTCTGGGGGCACCTGACATCTGGGGCAAGAAAAACTGAAGAAAATGGCATCAGCTGCCTCTTTTATACCCCTGATGCACTGACGTCAGGGAAGAAGTGACGACAACCGACGCCGGACCTAGACTTTGGAATTCGGCTGACCGAGGACCCGCCTGACGGCAGGATAACCCATCTGTTATGACTGCAGCTGTATGAGCACTCGAACATCTACATTTATGGTAGGTACAAAACTGTACTGTTAGCAGCACAGGGCCATGATGAATGTTGCTTTTGTAAGGTTTAATTGTTTGTACACATTTAGTATTCCCAGTCATCTGTGAAGTTGTTTTAGCAGAACAACTTGTATTGGTGTGGGAAAAGGGTTTAATGATTGGGAGCTGCAATTTGATTTTTTACTACTTAACCTGCCCTGTCCATTGTGCTTTTAAACTCTGCAGCTCTTGGGTTGCCTTATCCATACTGTACATTTGCCACTGGAAGCTCTTCCCAGTCTCCTTTCTTCAGCTAATACTTCTGGGCACTAAGAAACCAAACCGAGAAGGCACTAAAAGATCAAACTGAGAAGGCCCTCCCCTTAACTGTTTAAAACTCTATTTTGTATCTTCTCACTTTGTGCACTATTCGGTGCACGACCGTTAACCCCTACCACCCTTTTTTCCCATTTTATTTTTAAGGTTTGTAATGTCTGGGACAAGACTAACTATTAATGAAAAATCTACAAAACCGCTTTTCAGGCATCATCTTGGGATTAGTCATGTGTCAGAGAAAGAGCAGAGGTGGGACTGTGTTTCTCAACTGTCATATTACCAATCACTGGAAAGCTTGACAGCTGCTGCTTAGGAGCCAACTGTAGTGGTGCTGCTTTACTCCTAGTGAGAGAAGGAACAGATGGATGTTGATTCCTGACTGTCTTGGATTGGGCAGTGTGTGGGGGACATCGCTGACTGGTCTGGTTTTGGATGGAGACTCTCCAGTTTTACTTGTGGCCCTTTGTATGGCTAATATGAGTCTATAACAACTGTACTGAACCCAGCAGCACCTGGGACAGTGCTACTTTTCAGGAACCAGCTTGCAGTCGCATGCTACTGTTGCTTCTGATGAGAGAAAGCTTGTGGTCTTTTATTACTAGCTCTGTGCAGCTATGGTGAGCCTAGTGATAATAGCCAGTAGGCAGATCACCACTACTCATCTTATGTGGAAGACCTAATTTTGCCTTTTTACTAAGTATTGATTAGATACCATCTAACCTAACTTCAGAGTATTACTCTAAGTACTTCATCAATAAATTTGCAGGGATTGCTATAATAGTCTTCCTCAAACCCTTGACTACTGTGACAAGCCCTAGGCTTTCATAGTCTGGCTCAGCAGTCTTTCACCCCATCTGTGTCCAATTTAATCACGAGGTGTTGTGCTAACTGTCTTACACTTACCATCTGGTCTCAACTACTACCTGCAATTTTTATAATGTTTTAAGAAACATGGAGGTAAACCTCGCATGTCTACCTACTATATCAGTATGCATCTTGGCTCCACAGCACCATATCAATTACAACATACCACAAGGCCCATAACCTATGCCAAGGCTGTTAAATCTTTACCAAAGCATCTTGGAATACACTAAAAGATCCCAGCCTCCAGTACATGAGGCATCACCTACTGTTCCACACTGCAGAGCCACATAGCTCATCCAAGAACTGCCAGGAAGCAGATGTATGGTCATAAGCTCCACAAAGTCTGCTTATGCACAAGGAAATGTTAATAGTCATAAGCGAGTCTGCAGAAAATCATGCAGACACCACACCTTCCAGTCTGGTGCTAGGATCATTGATATTGCAAAGAACTTTAAAAGAGAAGTATGACTATGACCTTGTGGAGTGACCAATGTGGGAGTGAATGAGCTGAGGTGCTGCACCTAGAGCAATATGCAGTGGAAAATGGTGGAGCTTACTATGAATGTGTTAAAAGCAGCAGAGAGTATTCCTGAATAGTATCATCACTAGGAATGATGCCTAGATACCAGGACAGGATAGTTGGTTAAGTAGTTGGTCATTCTAAGAGGGTCAGTATGTGTTGGCCTCTGATGAGAGATGGATAAGACTTCCTGTTTCACCAGGGATGTATTACATTTTTCATAGCAGGGCTTCCACATACTAGTTGAAGCGTTTGCTGTTCCTGTAGTACATTTTGAAGCAGTCTCTAACCTCTGGACATTCAAATTTTAACTCAAATGTGGGCACTATCATGGTGGCATTGCTAGGAGTCTAAATAGAATGATGCCTGAACGAGGCCATCCTGCAAACTGAATACATTCATATTTGTATAGTTAGACTTTGGTTTCAGTGTAGTGACAGCATTCCCTGTATATCAGGGTTTATTGTCTAGCATGCCTTCTGGCCCTTGGGTCATATCTGATTACCCATTATTCAACCGCCATTCACAAATCCAACTATTACTTCATTGCTAGATGCAAATCCTCAACAAAATCCTTTAGAGATCATGGAAATTACAGTAATGCCACTGGGATCAAATATCAAACCAAATACTTTCTTGCTAGGGGATTTTAATTGTCCTACTGTTAATTTACCCACATCTCTAAAAGTGAATATGCTCAGTGTTTCTCTGAATTTTAATACCAGCACACTAGAATAAATTGCTAAACTACCCACGAGGCTATAATATCCTTGACCTGGTTTTCAAAAACCGAGAGTCTGCCAGTACCCTACCCCACATCTCTTCCCTGGTTAAATCTAAACTCCAGACAATCTTAGTGTTGCACCCCCCCCAAAAAAAAACAAACAAAATGTGATCGTCTCTAGAGGCATCACTAGGGCAAACCTACTTCAGCTAGTAGAAGACCTGTGCAAAATTCCCCAACAGGCTCCTGCAAATGGACCCAGCTATGAGGGTGTTGCCACATTCACCTCTAAATTTTACCAGCACTGAAACTGCATGGAAAAGTCAGTACTCGTCCACTATAAATATGATTTCAGGAATAAACTGCTGGTGGAACCCCCCACTGTATTTGCCAAAAAAGGAAAACAATGAAAAGTAAGAAATCCCCATCCTTTTTCACAGAAACATAATGAAGCATGCCTCAGAATGTGTTTTAAGGTCAATAGATACCAAAGGAGACTGAACCTACACATTTTTCTGTCAGGAAATTTTTGAGTAATTTGCAGAAATGCACTGAGCTTATTTATAATGATTATATATATATATTCAGTCTCATGGATTTAACCAATGGATTAGACAAATTTAGTGCTAATTTTTATCCCACCTGACCACACTGTTGCCCCAGTATCCCTGAAATCACTTTGGAGCAGGTCTTAAAATCCTGTCAAAGACTAAATATTTTCATGACACCAGACAGAATACCAGGCTGCATTTGAATCCATGACCGTTACATACTGTGAACCTCTACTTAAACTGTACTCAACCTATCCACATGATTTGTACCTGATGCCTGGAGAACAGCCACTATGTATCCCTTGTGCAAGTTTTGCTCTTCTACAGATCCAGGCAATTATATGCCCATCAGCCTCACCAGTCTTGTACGTAAAGCTATGGAACATATCATAGCAGAAGTTTTCTGAAGACACGGGCAATGTAAAGGACAGCTATGGGATAATGTAATTTATTTCTTGATTGATCAAGTTTTTTTCATCCACAACATTCTGTCATAATCACTCAAAATATAAAACTCCAAGGTACCTGCATTTTTTTTTTGAGGGGAGTTCTTGCAGGGAAAGCAGTACTGCAATCCATTTTTTCTCCTTTCACATATTACTTTTCTGCTAGTTTGGATACTCATTTCCTCATAAAACCCTTTTTTTTTTACTTTTTCCAATGGAGCACCCTTCCTAATTTAATATTCAGCGCAACACATGATACAGCCCTTATACATCAGTAACTATCCCTTCAGTCAGTTCAGGAACTACTAGCAGTTCTTAAATTTATTATTATTTTTTTTTATTTATTTTACATTTGTTGACCGGGAAAGTCTGACTGGACAAACCGTCCTTTTTCAGCAGAGGCCTGGGGAGAAAAGCTGCACAGAAATATGACAAACACATACAAAGATGGTGCAATGTTTTGTTATACAAAAAGACAAGTGGTTGGGTTAGATATGGAGGTAAAAATCACACATAAGAGTTTGTATAATTTCAGTATTGTGTTTTTTATAACAATATAGAGTATGAAGGATAGGTATTTAGAATATAGAAGAAGAACTCACCTATAACATATTTTTTTATAATTTCAGTAATGCGCTTTTTGTAACAACAGATGTGATGTCAGTTTCGACTTTATTCTCACTTGTGGGTCTCATCCATTCCATCGGATCCATCTCTGCCATTTAGCAAAGCTCATGGGCCTTCTACCTTACCCATAATGCAGTTACTTAACTCCCTAGATCTCGTTTGCTGCTCAGTGGAAGACGTGGTTCTCTCAGCAAGTTGTGGGCTAAGTGACCATTTATTTTTACTATTATTCCTTAAAAATTTTTTCTATAGAATGCTTAGCAATTTCCTTACCCTTTTGACCCAAGATCTTCCTTCCAGTTCTGGGCCGGTTACTTTAGCTTCTTGTGTACCCCTTCCATAAGACCATAGAGATCCTAGGCCTATGGACATCCAGCAAGGGACTCCCCTCTCCCCTTCCGTAACTTCCCCAGAAGAGGAAGTTCCTCGAAAGATGACTTGCAAGAGGAAGCATCTCGACTCCCCAGAGGAATCAATCACATCCGATACTGACCTTGATGATGCAGAAGGGTCTCCATGGTCACCACCTGATGATGTCTCCTTTAGAGACATCATGGAAAAGTTAAAACAGAGAGGTAACTGGCAGTCCACAGACCCTTCAGCTGAGGAGTCGGTATACCTGAAGGCTTTTGGGTCTCACCCTTCCAGCCCTTGGGTGACCCCCCCCCCCCTTCCCAGGAGCTTATTGATTTAATCTCTCGGAAGGCTTGGGAGATCCCAGACTCCATAGAACTGACTCCTAGGAGGCCAAATAAGTGTATCACTGCACCTAAGGACAAGCTTTTTATTACTAAAGTTCTAGCAGTTGATGCATGGTCGTGGTGGTGACCACTAGAAGGGGACTATCTGAGACCATTTCCTCTGTCCATCCCCCTAATAAGGATTCTAGGACCATGGATAGGTATGGGAAGAGCATCTTTTCATCAGCGACCTTTGCCTAACGATCGCTGAACTACTTTACTCATTTTACTAGGTTACAGAGGGACCTATTAAAAGAACTGACAGACTTCCCCTCCAAGGAGCTGTAGCTGAAGCGGTGGCAGACAAGGTGACCACTCAGCTCGCCACTCTAAACTCTGTTGTAAACTCAGTCAAAAAGAGAAATTCAAAAGTTGCTAAGAAAAAGAATAATCCAGGAAGTCCCCACAGATCACAGAGGATTCAGAACTTACTCAAGGTTCTTTTTAGTACCAAAGAAAATAGGGGACTGGAGAACCATCTTGGATCTCAGCATTCTAAACAAATCTGTCAAGGCTTGGGAGACCCCAGACTCCATAGAACCCACTCTTAGGAGACCAAATAAGTATATCACTGCTCCTAAGGACAAGCCTTTTCTTACTAAAGGTGTAGCATGGTGTTGTGGCGGTGGCCACTAAAAGGGAACTGAGACCAGGATAGAGGTATCCATCCCCCGAATAAGGATTCTAGGACCATGGATAGGCATGGGAAGCACATCTTTTTATCAGTGACGTTTGCCTTACAATCAAACTACTTAACTCATTTTACTAGATTACAGAGGGACCTGTTAAAAGAACTGACGGACTCCCTCCAAGGAACTGTAGCTGATGAGGTGGGCAACAAGATAACCGCTCAGCTTGCCACCCTAAACTTTGTTGTAAACTCTTCCATGAGACTCATCTCATACATAGGAATGGAATGAGTAGGGCAGTGGTTCAGGCATCTCTATCAGGAGGTGCACCTGGATGCACCTTTGTGATTTTGCAGAGCCCTTCAAGTGTTCATTAATGTCTCATTTGATGATGCCCCTCTTTTTGGGCCCAAAGTAAAAGAGATGCTCAGCAGGTGTGAACAGGAAGCCAAGACTTTATCTGCCACTGGAGTACGTTTTTCCACACCCACCAGACCCTTTCCCAAAAGTCAGAGGTGTAGTGGAAAGATGTGGTTCAAAAAAATCACAAAGGTCTTTCCAAGACAAACATGGTGAAAGTTCCCCTAGATGCAGAGGGGAAACAATAATGAAAGACGCCACCTTTGTTGCAGAGGAGGCCCACAGAATCAGGGCTCCAGAGAATCTTTCTTTGGTAAGCCCTTTCAGCACCTCTGTACCTTCATACCTGGATAAAAATAAACCACAAATGGGAGCAGAATATAATGTCCAGGGGTTACATTATTCCCTTTTTCTTCCCCACTCCCATAAACAAAACAGTTCTAGACATTCCACCCAGTCAAAAGGAACAAGCAACCTTTGAAATTCAAAAGTTGCTAAGAAAAAGTCATCCAGGAAGTCCCCACAGATCAGAGAGTATTCAGAACCTTACTCAAGGTTCTTTTTAGTACCAAAGAAAACAGGGGACTGGTGACCCATCTTGGATCTCAGCATTCTAAACAAATCTGTCAAAAAGTGCAAGTTCTGGATGGTGACACTGCAGTCGATACTTTAATTTTTGGAAAAAGACAATTGGATGTGCTCTATAGACCTTCAAGATGTGTACTACCATATACAATTGGAAAGGCTGTCCAGAAGACATTTGTGCTTTTGGCTAGGAGCCAGTCATTTCTAATTTCGAGCTCTGCCCTTTGGTCTCACTACAACCCCCAAATGCACGGCAGTAGTTGTGGCTCTTCTGAGATGCCAAGGATTCTGAGCGTTTCCATATCTTGACAACTGGCTCATAACTGCCCCAACCAGGCATCTTCTGTTACAGGCCAAGGACTACATTCTAAAACTCTGCTCTGCCCTAGGCATTACCATAAATTATGAGAAATCGGCTTTAGAGCCATGTCAGAGCTTAGTCTTCATATGAGCAGAAATCGACACATGAGAAGTGATCACAAAACTTCCAAAAGACAGAGTGGATGACCTTCAATTCTATGTACAAATATTAATCAGAAAGAAACGAGCTTCTGCCTAACTAGTCCTTCAAGTAGATGGCCACCTCAACTGTCCTCAACCCCTTAGCTCATCTCCACATGAGAATTCTTCAGTGGTTACTTACGAGGCAGTGGTCAATTCTAGAACTACCAATGACACACAAGATAATGATAACCAATTCTTGCAAGAAGGATCTTCAATGGTGGCTTCACTCTCCCCTGGTGGCTCAAGGCTGTCTATTCCTCCCCACCCCCAAGCTACAGTGACCACGGATACTTCCCAGATAGGGTGGGGGGGCATTATCTGAGAAAGACAGTTCAAGGTATCTGGCATCAACACGAGGCCCATTTGCATGTAAATGTCCTGGAGATGCAGGCAGTGCTTTTATCATTACTAGCATTTCACGATACCCTTCCTCTTGGAATGATAGCAATTCAGTCAGACAACATCTGTGGTGTGGTACATAAGCAAGGGGAAACCATATTTTATCCCCTTTGTCAAGAAGCTCTGAGGGTCTGACAATGGGCTACATCTTCCAAACACTTTCTAGTAGCAACGCACACCCTGGGGAGATCCAACATAATAGCAGACAAATTGAGCAGAGACACATTATGGCATCACAAGTGTCCCTCAATCAAAAAGTTGCTTCACCCACGAATACCAAATGCAGCAACTACTTTTCCCTGATTACCCCTCTAGGGGAGTCCCCAAGGGATGCACTTGTTCATGATTGGCCCTCTGGACTCCTTTATGCCTTTCCATCAATTCCTCTAATTCCCAAATTTTTGCAGAAAGCAATTTGTTGACTACAATAATCATATTGCCCCTGTTGACCTCAACAAATTTGGTTCCCCTTTCTTCGACCTCATGTTCAAGGCGAACCATGGGTTCTGGACTCTATTCCAGACCTTCTGACTTCCCTGTCAGGGATGGATCATCCCAGTCTAAACAATCTCAAGCTGACAGATTGGCTCCCCTGGTTCCCCCAGTAGGCAGGTTTCCTTCCCTTTCCTCTCCTGTCAGACACATTTTGGTATCATGATTCTCATAAGTCATCCACAAGTAAACTATACAAAGGAAGAATGAAAGCAATTTGTCTCATGGCTGACTCTAATCAGATTGACCCCCTTGCTGCTCCCATTCATTCTATACTAGAATTTTTGTCTAAGCTCTTCAATGAAGGTGCTACCGCAGCTACTATTAGAGTTCAATTGGCAGTGATTTCAAACTTTCATATAGGAAAAAATGGATATGGGATTATGTCAAACAGACTTTGTAAAGCATTCTTGAAGTGAACTACAGTGCTAAGATCCCCTTACAAAGACCCATTCCCCACCTTGTGATCTGAATTTTTTTGTTCAATATTATCTATCCTCCATTTGAACCTTCTACTACCTGTGATTTGAAGTTTCTTGGACGATGCTCTTCCTAGTAGCTATTACCTCAGCTAGAAGAGTTTCAGAATTGCAAGCTTATCTGCCAAGCCATCATATCTGATTTTTTCATAAATATAGTTTCCTTTATGTACAAACTCCTCCTTTCTCCCCAAAGTTGTATCTGAAAGTAATCTCAGTCTATCAGTTGAGCTTACCAGTATTCTTTCCACATTTTCAGAATAAAGGAGAATACTCATTACATCTATGGACATTCAAAGACAGTTACATTTCTATCTACACAGAACTGCAAACCCAGACAATCAGACCAGCTGTTTATTTCTTGCTGCAACAATAGGAATGGTCTGCCAGTATCTAAGGTTACTTTATCCAAATGGCTTTCTAAATACATTTCTTTTACAAGTCTAAAAACAAAAATCTCTCTGCACCTGTAAAAGCTCATTCTACCAGAGCAATTGCTGCTACTTCCACTTTCCAAGCTAGACTGTCTCTGGACAATATTTGTGCTGCAGCCACATGGGCAAAACCTCGCATCTTTATCACTCATTGCAAAGTAGATTTGGCCTCCAGGAGTAGCGTGTCCTTTGGTTCTATGGTTCTATGGTTCTGAGGAATATTCTTCCATGAGCCACCCAAGAATCAGGTAGCCATGGTATGTAGTCCCACAAGTGAAAATGAAGGCAAGATTGACAACATCACATAAAGAAGTTATGTACTTACCATAATGCTCCATCTGTGTTATCCATCTCTGCCTTTATTCCCACAACCCACCCACCATACCCCCTGCCTGTGCTCCTGGGAAACCAGGTAATACTAATTGAGTGTAATAGGACTCTGTAGCCTCAGAAACCACTATCGTTTTAAGCTATGAATAGCTTTGCTTACAATATTATTTTTCATGGGCAAACAAGATCTGAGGGAGTTAGGGAACTGCATTATGGGTAAGGTAGCCTCGTGCTTTTGTAAAAGGCTGAGATGGATCCAATGGATCAGATCTGACCCACAAGTGAGAACAAAGGAGGAGATGGACAACACACATGGAACCTTTTGGTAAATACGTAACTGCTTTTCTAAGTCACTAAACATGCAGTGTAAAATGAAATAGCAAACTTGTACCCTGTTGTGAAGGAATACATTTGAGATGCTACAATTTCAGTGGAGGTAGGTACTTTGTAGCAATCTTTACCAGATCAAGGCTGATTAGCTAAAAGGTTGCAACAACAGCATAACCAAGTTTCAGTTAAATGTGCTTAATTCTATTTATTTCTGTGAAGGACTTCTTAATTTCTCAACTGATAGGGTCCCGGATGGATTTTTCAACTTAACTGTAAGTGGTTTAACATTTTAGATTTAAGTACATTTTCTTCATTTATCTGTAGAACTTAACATTCACAGTAAGCATTGTCATCGCCATGTGCCACCACATCTGGAAGCGTTCATGCAATTTTGCAGACTGCTTTAAGGCATCCTTTGTCAGTTCACCATTCAGTGGTTCTTCCCTTTTTTGCTCAGAGGTCAAGATGTTAGCTAAGAATGAATGAGATGGAAAGACTGTCTGCCATTGGAAGATGTTTTTCCACCCCTCAATGATTCTACTGCAGGAATCAGAAAGGAGTGAGAGCCTCTTTCATAAAGTGCAGCAGCCTTTCCAGGACACTCCTGGTGAAGGTTTCCCTCACAGCATAGAAGGTAACCATAATGAGCGCCTCCCATGTGTCAGTGGCAGCCACAGAATCAAGGCTTCTGCATAGCTTTCGCCATGAAGTCTCTTCGGTGCTCCTGAATGGTTGGCCAGCTGACATACTGTGGAGGCATTTGGGGGTCACTTGGCTCTCCACCCAAAAACTTGGGAAGGCCATCACCTTAGATGCATGGGTGTTAAGAGTCATGTTTTATTGTATTTATTCCAGAAGTTTCCTTTTATATCTCTTCCATATGTGCCTGTCAGAGAAGGGATGCAGCAATAGAAATCCAGATACTACTGGCCAAGCCATCCAAGAGGTCCCATTGGGCCAGCTAAGATCAGATGTCTACTTCAGATTGTTTTTGGTTCCAAATAAAAACAAGGACCCCAGACCAATCCTGGATCTCTGCAAACTGAATCTCTCTGTCAAGCAGACCAAATTCCGGATGGCCACAGTGCAGTCTGTTTTGCCTGATAGAAATCAGTTATGTCGGCCATAACATAAAGATAGTAAGGCACTACAGGAGATTTCTGCAGTTTCAGCTAGTGGCCAGACATTACCAATTTCAGGCTCTGCCTTTTGGTCTCACCGCAGCTCCCCAGGTGTTCAAGTATGTGGTGGTGGCAACAGCCTGATTCAGGCTGCAGGGATTCAAGTTTTTTTCATACCTGGATGATTGGCTCTTCACCGCTTCCATGAGCACTTCTCTCATCATGATTTTAGAGTCTTTACTCCTGATGTGCATCTGTCCTTATGTATTACAGTGAATTTCAAAACATTCAGCTTGGAACCAGTGCAACTGTTGAATTAGGTTGCCATTTGGATATGGTCACACAGATAGCCAATCTTCCATTATCCAGAATAATTTCTCTTTGTTTGCAGGCATCTCACATTCTTCAAGATCCCACACTTTCAGCAGCTGCAGTTCTCAGTCTTCTTGAGTATATGGCAGCATCTGTTTGCCTTGTTAATCTAGAAAAGTACCACATGAGAGCTTTACAATGGACTCTGTCAGCTCAGTGGTCTTATCTCACGTCACATAGACTTCTCGGTGCTTCTGACAAGCATCTGTCGGCTCCATGTTTGGTAGTGGTTGGAATCACCACTGGTGACAGTAGGCCAGCCTTTCATTCTTCCCCATCTTCAGACCACAGGTACGATGGATGCTTCCTTCTGGGGTGATAGTCTGGGCATTTCAAAGGGAAGGCTGTCCAGGAGACCTGGTTGACATTTGAGACCAGTCTTCACATCAGTGGCTTGAAGATGAAGGCATCCCTCCTAGTGTTGCAGGCCTCTCAGGACCTCTTCCCCAAGGGTATGACTGCCATCCAAATTGACAGCAGGTTGGTAGTTTGGTATCTGGACAAGCAAGGAGGAACTCATCCCTATCCCCAGTGTGAGAGGCAATGAGGGTTTGGCAGTGGGTAATGTCTTCTCAGCAGTTTCTGATTGTAATGCACTTGTCAGAGAAATCCAGCATTCTAGGAGAGAGTTTGAGCAGGAGCATTCTAATGCTTCACGAGTTGTCCCTAAACCCAAATGTAGCGGTTCAAATCTTCAGCCGCAGGGACACCCTGTGTTGTGATCATTATTCATCCCTGCTCAGCACAAAGGGCAGCAGGTTTTATGCTCTTATCCTTCCTGAAGGACAGTCATCAAGGGAAGCACTTCAGTACTCTTGGCCCTCGGGTCTCCTGTATGCCTATTCCCCCAAATGCCATTGATGATCAGGTTTCTTCAGAGGACAGCCCGTTGCATAGTGACTGTCATCATTACCCCTTTCTTTGGCTTCACATGTCACCATCCCTGGGTGCTCGATTTACTTCTGGATCTAATTTCCCATCCTGCAGTGATACCACTTCCAAACCTCTACTCCCTCTAAGTAACTGCATGATTTCTTAAATTACAATGATAGCCAGAAATTCCAAGCTCTTCGAAAGAGTTATTCACATCCATTTGTCATCCGAGAAACCTTCCACCAGGAAATGGAAATGTTTCTTTATTTGGGCCTCTTCTAAAGGCTTGGACCCCTTTTTGGCTCCTCTGGATGCCATCCTATGATTAGTATTTTTATTTCTAGTTTGAGTTACTCCACCATAAAGATACAACTGGCCACAATTTCTAATTTACATGTCAGCTGCGATAATACTCCATTGGCAGCTCTTAAGTTATCTAAAGACTTTTTTATAGGCACCTTTTTGTTATGACCTTTCATTCATTCTCCAGTATCCTAGTGGGATGTTTCTCTGATGCTACAGATACTGCCTAGACCCGCCTCCCCTTTGAACCTTTAGCCAGTGTATCCTTAAAGTTGCATGGAGGACCGTCTTTCTGGTGGATGTTACTTCCACCAGAATGGTATCTGAGCTTTAAGCATTATCCTTTATATCTCATTTTATTTTTCATAAAGATAGTGTCACACTTAGGACAAATCCTTCCTTTGTGTCCAAGGTTGCTTTAGAATCTACTTTGAAGCATCCTATTTACTTTATCAGTCTTTCCAAATTTCAGTAACCCGGGAGAATGCTTCATTGTTTGGATATACATAGACAAGTCTGGTTCTATTTGGATAGAACCAACATTTTTTAGAAAGTCTGACCAACCATTTGTTTCTTTATCTAAGTCAAGAGTGGGGAAGCCTGTTTCCAAAAGTGACCCTATCCAAATTTCTGTCTAACTGTATCTGTTGTGTACTTTTTGAAGGGGATGCCCTTGCCTGCAAAGCCTAGAGCTGTGGTTATTTCTCCTGCTTTTTTATTGCAGCCTTTGTTGATATTTGTGCCTCAGCTACCTGTCTAGTACTCATACCTTTCTCTTCCATTACAAACTGGGTGCTCAGTCTAGGTCAAGAGCTTCATTTGGTTCAATTATTTTGCTGAATGTTCTTTCCAAGGGGCTTCCATGGGGTTTCCTTTGGCTGAGGACTCTGTCTCACAGGTTGAAGCTGAATAGAAGAGAGAGCATCAGTTACAAAGGTTATGTACTTACCATAATGATAGCTCAGAGTTGTCATTTTCCTTCTAGATGAACCATCCCTCCCTCCATACTTTTCCAGATTGTTACAGTTGTTAGTAAAGTTCTCCTGATTGTCCTTGTGATCTTTGTCTTCAAGCTGGTGTGTAGGGGGTCCTTATCTGTCAGTATCTGCCTATTGCCACTGTTATTAATATGTTGTTTAGATTTAATATTTTATTGAGGCTGTCGGGCATATAGGAGATGGGGTATTGTGGGTAGAGGAAGTGGAGCTCTCAGGCTGAAGACAATGAGCTGGCCAGTGTCAGAGCCAATAAACCCACAGGTTGAACTGGATGGAAGAAGACAATGCGGATCTATTGTTATGGTAAGCACATACCTTTTTTGTTTTTGCTTTTGCTTTGTTTCTTGTGAAAGTGAAACAAAACTACAGCAGAATATTGTAGTATCTCTGCTTTGAAACATTGCACCTACTGTAAAGTTCGCACTTGAGGTGTGCAAGTGTGAGTGTGCGTGTAAGTAGCAGGTTGCGTCTTGCTGATTTTGATGAACACCCCTGATTTTGCTTCATATTTTGCCCTAAGTCCTCCATAATATTTGATCTGATGTTGGAATAAGTTTGATTGGATGCTTTTTTCTTCCTTTATTTTTTGAGCCAGTGCGGTTTTCTTTGGATCTTTATTCAAGATCATTTTCTTCGTTTTTTTTACAGTTTTGGAGCATTTTTACTGTCAAATAAATATTTGCTCAGTCATCATTCCCCTTCCCTGCTTCTTTTCCCACATAATCCTTTCTTGCTACAGTTTTTGGTTTGTGATTAGTTACTTTGGAAAGAAACATTTGCAGGGCAGTTGTTGAGGGGTTCTCTTTTTTCTTTACAGTTTTGTTTTCTTATATACCGCAGATTTTTGTGTCCTGTTAGAAATTATTACAGTACTTCTAATGGACTGACATCTTGCATTTTTTTTTCCAGGTACTTGTGTGAAACCGAATATTTTTTAGTCAGTGTGCTTTATTCTGAAGCTGTTTTTTCTGCTTTGACAGGAAGATAATTAGTTCCCTTTGTAACCTGATGTGTGTAATGTTTCTGTCCAGTAAATCAGATTGGACCTCAGGCCTTTGTAACCTGATATGTGTAATGTTTCTGTCCAGTAAATCAGACTGGACCTCAGGCCTTTGTAACCTGTGTGTAATGGTTCTGTCCAGTAAATCAGATTGGACCTCAGGCTGCATTTTGTTTTCATGCTCAGATTTCAGTAGTAATTTTTCATCCAAACTGGCCTGTTTTTTAGAGTCTGTGTTCAGTTATGGTTTTGTTTTCTGATGCATACTTTATACGAGTCATTGTTAGTTGGTATTTCCAATCTGTGTGTGTTCATTAGTGTTTGCAGGTGTAGTTGCCTTCTTGCTTTTACTTTGGCTTAATGCAGTTTTTCTATTCTAAGACTTGTGTGATGTCCTTCTATTCATATGTTGAACTATTCATAGCATGTGGGAGTCCACTGCAGGCTGCCCCAAACGTCTAGGCAGTATACAAAAGTCTAAAGCTACTGTAAGGTGCGTGCAACGTCACACATAGGATCCCATCTGTCATCAGTCATAAATTGACATTGGCATGTACCATACTCAGAACTTTTCTGCTGCCATTCTGAATGTCTTCTGTGGTCGTTTGCTCATCAACGAAGTTGCGGATTCCGATTCAGTTGTACCATTAGGGATTTTTCTTACTCTTTTTTGTGCTACTGTTTGCTGAGGTTATGTCATCTAGGAAGGGCAAGTGTTATTGTGGATGGCAAATTCCACGTAAGGATTCCCACAATGTCTGTCTGTTTTGCCAAGGTCCTAAAAACAACCATACCTGCTGTGCTATTTGTAAGGCCTTTGTCGCAAAGACTCTGCATAGTCATCTCACTTCTCTTAATCTGTATCTAGAGAACCAACATCTTAAGCACTTAGCATGCAAAGCTATGGAAAGTGCATTGGGTCCTTCAGGGGAGCCTGCTCCGAAGAAGGCCAAGAAATCCAGGCCTGAAGTTTTTGCTGCTCCTCCAAGTCCGGGCATTTCTCCCGAGGCCGATGTTGGCCTGGAGACCTGTTAAGCAGTGTCTGGAGATTCTTCCACAGGTACCATTGTGGAGGCCACAAAGGATCCTGCTAGCACCTCCTCGGGGGATATGCAGATGTCCATTTCGGGCTTAGGGGGAGACCCAGGCTCATTGTCTCTGAAAACCCTCGGGGCATTACACAAATCCTGGTTCATGAGGATGATCCTAGCAATGTTGTTGAATGCAGACTGACTTCGGGTCTCTCATCCTTCCACCATATGGAACCGCTGAAAATGCAGAAAGCAAAGCATTCTTCCCCTTCTCCTCAGGAACAATCCACTGATAGGCAAGGCTTTTCCCAAGGACTGTTTAATGCTTTCACGGCCCGTAGGCAGTCCAAAGGAGTTTCTCTTCCTTCTCCTTCCCTTTCTCCTGTTTTCCCACAAAAAAGGATCAGAATTAAGGACTCATCTGATGAGGAAGATTCTTCTTGAGATGAGTCTTTGGCATACTCTACCCAGATGTCTTCTCCACTAGGATATGTTTCCCCAGAGGAGGAGGAATCAAGTGGGACTGCTCCCAGGTTTCATACAAAAAAGTTGTTATGATCATTTACAGATGGATTCTCCTTCCCCATCTGCAGTACCTGCTGTGCTTCCTGCCTTCTTGGATGCTTTTTCCTCTAATGTGTCCTGGTTCTCAACCTCCTGCCCCAAAAAGACCAGACAGGTTCTATACAGTTTCAGAGGATTATCATTTTTTTGTTTCTTCCCTTCTGCAGACCCAGCTACAGTCTCAATAGCTGCAGATAAACCCTCTAAGCTTTTGCCTTCTGCCTCCCTTCTACCCTCGGACAAGGAGAGCAAAATAATGGAGCGGTTGGGGAAAAAGTATATACTTCAGCCTGTCTGGCTCTCAGGCCATTAACTAGCAGGCCCACATGGCTAAATATTCTTTAGCCCTCCTTTCTCAAGCCACTAAGCTCCTTTCTGAACTTCCAGACTCTAACATTAAATCCCAGTTTACTTCCATTTTAGGTTCCTCTGCCCAAGTGACACATCATTCTATTAAATGCAGCTATGATGCAGAGGAAGCATCTGCCAGAGCAGCTGCATCTGGCTCTGTACTTCACAGATACTCTTGGCTGAAACTCCAGCCACTGCCTGACAACATCAAAGCAAAAATTATGGATGCTCCACTAGACTCCAAGGCTTTGTTTGGGTCTGCACTTGCTGAAACTTTTAAGTCCTTGCAAAAAAAGGGCAAGAAGCTCCAGAACCTTAAACATATATTTGTGTCCCCAGTTCCAACATTTCAAAGGAACTAGCCCTCTAAGACCACCTTTGTAAGGGAAACTTTCTAGACCTCCTCCTTCCAAAAGTAAAAAATGTGCCAGAAAGCCTTAGTCGGCCAAGTCTACTTCTTCCACTCCTATTCCCATTGCTGAGAAATAGCCCTTTCTGAGCAAGGCAGGTAGTCTGTGACTACCTATCTATTTGTAGTCAGACACCTCTTTCCATGTCCCTCCCTGCTTGGAAACAGATCACCCTAGACTCCTGGGTCCTTTCCATTATTCTCAGGGGGTACTTTATGGTATGGAAGACTCCTCCTACATTTAGAGGTATTCCACATCTTCCAAAAGATCAGTTGACTTTCTTTCCTCAGGTATCCACACCTTGCTCAATCATGGTACCATTCAACAGGTTCCTCCTTCCCAAATAGTAAACGGTTTCTACTCAAGAATGTTCCTAGTCCCCAGAAAGGATGGCCCTTGGAGACCCATCCTAGATCTGTCCCATCTAAACACCTTTTTAAAGGTACCTTCCTTTTGTATGCTTTCCTTAAACACGCTGCTTCTTCTCATTTTTCCATAGTCCTTTATGGTGTCACTGGACATAAAGGATGCCTATCTTCACATCCCCATTCATCCTGTTTCAGGAAGTTTCTGCGCTTTGCTATTGCTTCCTCCTAGTTTCAATTTACTGCCTTGCCTTTGGTCTATCTACAGCACCAGGGGCCTTCACAAAGTGCTTAGCACCTGTCATTGTTTATTGCAGACTCAGGGGTATTCAGATTTTCCCTTACCTGGACACTCTCCTCTTCCAGGCTGATTTTCCAGACCTACTTCTTCAAAACCTTCATTTCACAGTATCTCTTCTGAAAAGGCTAGGATTCACTAGCAATTTCCAAAAATCTTCTCTCTCTCTCTCTCTTTCACAGAACCATGTCTTCCTAGGATGCAGAATTCAAACAGGCAAGATATTGGCTTCCTTGCCTCCTCAGAAGGTCTTGTCTCTAACCTCTTGCTTCCAAGTTAGCATTCTACTCCGGTCCCTGACTGCCAGGGAGTTCCTCCACCTGCTGGGCTTCATGGCATCCGCTATTCCCATGTTATTCCTTGATAGCTTTCCATGAGGAAACTCCAGTGGTATCTCAGCTCAGTTTGGATGCAACATGCTCATCCACTAGATTTTGTGATCCGTCCCCTTCCTTTCTTGAAAAAAGAACTGGAGTGGTGGATCCAACAGATGTCCTTGAATCCAGGACTTCTGCTACACCACCCCCTTCCATCTCAGGAGTTGTTCACAGATGCCTTGGATGTGGGATGGGGGGCAACCTTTACCTCTTGGAAAGTACAAGATGTGTGGTCTCCTTCCCAAATGAAAGAATACATAAATATCAAGGAAACAAGAGCTCTCATTTTTGCCCTGCTAACTTTTCCTTCTCTTTTTCAACCAGATCCCTTAAAGTGGTTCACAGACAACACCACAGTACTGTGGTATGACAACCAGCAGGGGGGACCAAGTCATATCTCCTGTGCAGGTTGGCTCTCAAGGCATGGGAGTTGGCAACTCAATATCGGGTGACTGCAGGCAGTTTACATTCCTTCCAGTCAGAATGTTGTGACAGACATATTGATCAGGTCCATGACTCACTCCCATGAATGGATGTTGCACATGGATGTGTTTCTAGATATTATCCACCAGTGGGGTACTCTTCAAGTAAATCTGTTTGCCTCTCCTGTGAACAGACAACTTCCAAAGTTTTGTGCCAGAGTTCCCCACCCACAGGCATGGAAGACTGATGCCCTTTGATTCTCTTGGAAGAGGATGTTTCTCTATGCATTCCCCTCTTCCCACTCCTTCAGAAAATTCTGTTGAAATTTCAACAGGACTAACCAAATATCTTGCTGGTGGCTTCCTTTTGCCGAAGACAGCATTGGTTCCCCATTCTTCTGCATTTAGCCAAGGACAATCACAAGTTACCTCACAGGGTGGATCTACTCACATAGAACAAGGGACCTCTAATACATCCAGAAATGTCAACCCTTCAGATCACACTGTGGGTGATAGGGTTTTGATCCCTTTCAGACACAACTTAGAAAATCCTACATTTCCAAATGGAAGAGGTTTTTCATCTGGTGTCTTGCCAAAGATATACAACCATTGCCTGTGAATACCCATTGGTTCTGTCTTACCTGTGTGAATTACTAAAGACTGGGTTGTCATACTCTTCAGTAAAAGCTCATCTCTCAGCCATTTCTTCCTGTCTGCTTGTGACCCCCCCCCCCCCTTTGGCTGCTAGGTTGGAAGTCAAACTTTTCTTGAAAGGTGTCTTTCATATCAGACCACCAAAGAAACCTGTTCCTCCTCCTTGGGATTTAAACTTTGCTTTGGAAAAACTTACATTGCCTCCCTTTGAACCAGCAGTTTTATCTCCCCTTCAACGTTACACTTGGAAAAGATAGTGCTTCTTTTGGCTGTCACTTCAGCCAGAAGGGTTTCAGGAATTCAGACCCTTATGACTTCTTCTCCCTTTACTGTTTTTCACAAGGATAGGGTTTTCCTACGCATTAATCCTTCCTTCATGCCTAAGGTCGTGAATGAGTTGTCACTTAATCAGTCTATTAATTTTCCCACCTTCTTTCCCTCACCACAATCTGCTAGTGAGAGGTTCTTACAAACCTTGGCTGTGCATAGACAACTCAGGTTTTATTTGGATAAAACCAAATCTGTTAGGATGTCTGGCTGTCTTTGTTTCCTACCATCCCAGGCTTTGGGTAGACCTGTTTCCAAGCAGTCTCCTCCTGGATCTCTAAGACTATTTCCTTTTGTTATGTGGCTCATGGAAAAACCCTTGCTTCTCCAGTTAAGGCTCATTCCCCTAGAGCTGTCTCTTCTTCAGGTGCTTGTTTCAAGGGTCTGGATACTGCATCTGTCTTAGAGGCAGCCACTTGGTCTTTTGTCCATACCTTCGCAAAACATTACCAGTTGAATGGTATATCTAGATCTACAGATGGTTTTGCCAGGGCTATTCTTCAGGGGCTTGTAGAGAGCTACCGCCCCTCTTCCCTCTCTTTCTTCAGCATGAGCTGTAGTATTCTCCCTCATGTTCTGAATACTGCAACATATCAATAGAAGGACACAGAATAGTTGTGTAAAATCTTACCCTAACCATAGATGTCCTTCTCTTCTATATGTTGCAATATTCTATCATTATACCCCTCCTACCTTCCCCTGATGCTTGCTTCTTTGTTTCCTGGATGTGTGTTTTCTCAGTTTTTTCTTAGGCTAGTGTTCTTTCTGGGGCATTCAGTTCTGAAGATGGTACGTGCTGACGTTTGCTATATACTCAACATCACTTTATGACCGATGTTGGGATCCTGTGTGCGTCACACATACCTTACAGTAGCTTTAGACTTTTGTATACTGGATGGACATTCAGGGCAGCCTGTGGCAGACTCCCATGTTATGAATACTGCAACATATAGAAGAGAAGGACATTTATGGTTATGGCAATATTTTACAAAACTATTTTTTATGCCCTTCTTCTGATGCAGAATCGTTTGAAGATTGCATTTGTTGGTTGATATATCTGTTCTAATTGTGTTTAATAATATGCTATGCATTTGGGACATGGCATTTATTTCTGCTGTATTTCATTATTACTTGGCTTGCTGTTCTTCTGCAATTCTGGATTTTTTGTCAGATGTGCATGACATGGTCCAGATGTTCATCGTGCATACAGCTGCAGTCATAACAGATGGGTTATCCTGCCGTCAGGCGGGTCCTCAGTCGGCCGAATTCCAAAGTCTAGGTCCGGCGTCGGATGTCGTTGCTTCTTCCCTGACATCAATGCGGCAGGGGTATAAAAGAACCAGCGACGCCATTTTCTTCAGTCTTTCTTGCCGCGCGGTGCCCGAAGCAGAAGCAGTTCGCAAGTGCCGGTCGGCCAGCTCCTGAGATTACGAATATTTTTCAACTGAAGTCTTCTTGAAAGCTAAGTACCCCGTTGGGGAAACTTTTCTTGCCTCAGACTGATGTCAGACAAAGTTAATAATTGCATTTCATGTGGGAAGCAAATACCGCATAAGGATTTCCATTCCTTCTGCATTCCTTGCTTAGGCCCAGACCACGACGTCTCGGCCTGTCGTTTTTGTACTAGCTTCAACAAACGCACTATTAAGCATCGGGCGGAGTTCGCCCAACACTATTTTGGCAAAAAATGAATTACATTATGTCGTCAGATACCCCGACTCCAGTTTTGAGTAAAAGACGCAAAGATAAGGACCGACATACGAGGTCCGCGACTTCTACCGACACCACGCTAAAGCCGACTACAGGTGCTCCGGTTCTCAGCGAGGCGCCTATGCAGCCCCTGACTACCGATGACACTTCCTTAGCGGTGTCTTCTGTGCCCGAGGTCGCAGGCTCCTCGGCCCACACCCCGATTACAGATACCGACGCCACTCTTGGTGGGGAAACTCAGAGTTCAGACAGGCCTGCCACCTCTCAAGGTGTCTTCAGGCCTTCTTCTTCTTTTTCCATTAAGGCTTACACTAAATCTAAAGCAGCCATGCAAACTAAAAGACAAGCTCCACAGGGCCCCATGCCTAAAAAACAGATGCTCAAAATGGCTGAGGATTTGATTACTCTTATCAGGGGTTCTCAAACCCCCTCGGACAAAAGGCCCAGAGTGGAGGATGAATACCCTTCCTCGGACCAGGCCTCCATTACTTCAGAACATTCTGAAGACCAGGAACATTCATACTCCCCTTTTGAAGATTCTGATGCAGAGGAATCCATTCCCTCTGTCTCCCCCCCCTGAGGACTATTCTTTTGGGGAAACCTTGCATACCTTGAGGGAACACTTCCACTGGGAAGGCCAAGATTACTCATATTCCAAGAAAAGGCTCAGGGATTTTCTCTTGCTCCCTCAGCACAGGCCTCTGGCTATCCCTCCTGTCTTAGACATACTAGATGATGTGTATTCAGAGGCCAGCCTTAACCCAGATTCTTTACCACCAGCTCCAGTTAAGTCTGACAGGTATTACCGGGTTCCTGATTCACACCAATTCCTATACAAAAGCCATGCTGCTGACCTGGAAACTATTTCACAGGGTCCCAAGGGAATTAAGGCCTCTACTGCCAAAAATCCATTACCTTCAGAGAGAGATTCCAGAGCTTTAGAAAGGTGGGGGAAAAAGGTATACACCTCGGCCACTTTAACCATGAGGGCATTAAACTGTCAGTTCCATATGTTAAAGTATCAACAGTTTTTGTTATCTCAGTTGAAAAACAAAATGTCACAACCTGAACAACCAGACTTGAAGAGTTGCAGGATTTGTTGCATAGTGCAGAACAAGTGGGTAAACATACCTTGCAATGTGGTTTTGATGCTTTAGAGGCCTCATGTAGAGCTGCTGTTACAGGGTCTGTCATACGTAGACATGCTTGGCTCAAAGAGCAAACCTTACCAGATCATGTCAAAGCTAAATTACTAGATGCACCTCTTCAAAAAGATGTATTGTTTGGTGTTAAAGCTGAGGAGGTATTAAAGAAAATGGAGGAAAAGGCAAGATCAATGCAAACAGTGAAAGATTTCCTACAGGTACAACCTCCACGTTTCAGTAGAAACTGGCCTTCAGAAAATTGGTCCTTTCCAGCCACGGACAGACCTCAAAGAGGTAGATACAGGCACCCGAGGGGTAGAGGGCAATCTCAAGGATCATTTAGAGGCAGACAATGGCAAGCACCTACACCTAGAGGTGGAGAGGATAGATCACAGCCATTCAGAAAGCAGACACAATGACTTTCCCCTTTGCATGCCAAGCAAAGCTCTAATGGCAGCACCTTTAGGCGGAAAACTGGCATTATTTTCAAAAAATTGGCATATTGTCACAAAAGACAAATGGATCCTGGACATTATAGACAGAGGCTACAGATTCCACTTTCACACCCTTCCAAAAATGAGAGGCATGCCAAACCTGCCACAAAATCAAAGGGCAGAGGCACAAAAACAAATTTCAGCTCTCATGGACATGAAGGCTATTCAAGAGGTACCTGCACAAGAACAGGGTCAAGGTTTTTATTCCAGACTATTCCTGGTACCAACGAAGGACAAAGATTGGAGACCTATTTTGGACCTATCCATCCTAAACACATATTTACTCGTACCAAAATTCAGGATGCTCACATTACAGCAGCTTCTTCCCATGCTGGGCAAGGAGTCTTGGCTGATAACACTGGACCTCAAGGAGGCATACCTGCATGTCCCTATCAGACAAGATTGCAGAAGATACCTCAGATTTCTTGCAGGTTCAACCCATTATCAGTTCTCTGCATTACCCTTTGGCTTATCTACTGCGCCCAGAGTGTGCACGAAATGCCTGGCATCAGTAATTGCCTTCTGCAGACTTCAAGGGATACAAATATACCCATATTTGGACGACTGCCTGATCCAAGCGGACAGCAAACACTTACTTCTGAAACATCTGGCTTTTGTAATAAAGTTGTTGAACTCTCTGGGATACACAGTCAACAAAAAGAAATCAAAACTAATACCCTCTCAAGTAATAATTTTCCTGGGTGCCAGCTTGAATACAAACACCCAGATGGCCTACCTCACGCCAGAGAAACAAGGGCAACTATCTCAATACTTCAGAAAAATGGCAACCTTCACCAGGCTGACTGCAAGGAAAATCCTGCAGGCTCTGGGATTCATGGCATCTTGCATCCTGCTAATCCCATGTGCAAAGCTGCATATGAGGAAACTTCAGTGGTACCTAAAAAACTTATGGTCTCAACACAGCCACAGTTTGGAAACAATTATACCACTGATTCCATGTCTCCAAAAGGAATTTCTGTGGTGGGCTCAAGCATGCCAAAGAAACATAGGTCTCCCTTTCTGCCTGCCTCAAGCAAATCAAATCATCACAACAGACGCCTCGGACTACGCCTGGGGGGCGCACATGACAGATCAGTGCATTCAGGGCAAATGGTCCCAAAAAGAAAAGCACCTACACATCAATCAAAAGGAAATGCTAGCAGTAAAAAAATGCTATTATGGCTTTCAAAGACCTACTGCATCCAGGCCAGCTATTGATAAGGACAGACAACACCACAGTGATGTGGTACATAAACAAACAGGGAGGAACCCATTCATATCCCCTTTGCAGGCTAGCCATGTCTCTTTGGAACATGGCTCTGGAATTACAAATCCAACTTCAAGCACAATTCCTGCCAGGCAAGGAAAACACGCTGGCAGACAACCTAAGCAGAAATATGACAGATCCTCACGAATGGAAGTTGCATCCTCAAGTTTTTGCAAAGATAATTCAAGCATGGGGAAGGCCAGATATAGATCTCTTTGCTACCCACAGAAATTACCAATTGACAAAATTCTGCTCAAGGACCTATCATCCACAGGCCTGGAAAGTGGACGCACTTTCTTTCAGTTGGATGACAATGACAGTTTATGCCTTTCCACCTCTTCCTCTGCTGCCCAAAGTTCTATTAAAAGCCAGAGCAGACAGACCAAAGATGATTCTCATTGCTCCAGACTGGCCAAGACAACACTGGTACCCACTCCTGAGGAGCCTGACGCATTCCCCACCATGGATCCTGCCTCTAAGGCCTCTTCTGTTAACCCAGCACAACGTCAAAACTCTTCACAGTCAGCTGAAAACACTCAATCTAGCCGCATGGAGGATTCCTTAAATTCACAATAGACCCTCCTCTCCAAGGAGGTGCAGGATGTCATTTTGGAGGCCAGAAGGCCTTCTACTAGAAAAGCCTACTCCGCAAAATGGAAACGGTTTTGTGCCTGGAATCAGAAAAAGGGACAGAATCCTGGAATACTGAATTTACCTCAAATATTACAGTACCTAGCTGAGATGCTAAGCAGTGGACTTTCATTCTCCTCCATCAAAATCCATGCCTCAGCCATTTCTGCTCAATACAACACTGATCCTCCTTTATTCAGTCATCCTCTCTTAAGACAGTTCCTCAGAGGGGCTAAGAATATAAAACCCCCAAGGAAGCAACCAGTGCCTGCTTGGGATCTCAATTTCATTCTAGAAAAACTGACCCTGCCTCCATTTGAGCAAGCTGCTGCAACAGAACTGCAATTTTTGTCATGGAAAACAGCCTTCCTTCTGGCTATCACCTCAGCACGCAGGGTTTCGGAACTACAAGCCCTCATGGCTGTGCAGCCTTTCATCATTTTCCATCAGGACAGAGTTTCCTTATGAACCAACCCTTCCTTTATGCCAAAGGTAGTATCCAGTGTAGCCTTGAATCAGGCTATCCACTTACCTACCTTTTACCCTAATCCACAAAACAAAGGAGAGAGACTACTACATTCCTTGGACATTCACAGACAGCTTCGTTATTACTTGGACAGGACAAAGCCATTCAGAAAATCAGAGCAACTCTTTGTGTCCTATGCTACAGGTGCTCAAGGGAAGGCTATTTCCAAACAGACAATCTCAAAATGGATAGCCCACTGCATACGCTTTTGTTATTCTTTTCATGGTAAAACTCTACCTACAAGCATCAGATCTCACTCCACAAGGGCCACAGCTACCTCTGCAGCTTTCCTCAGGGGGGTTCCCACCAAGGATATTTTGGAAGCAGCCACTTGGAGTTCTGTGCATACTTTCTCCAAGCACTACCACCTACCATTATACAAATCTAGAGCGGGCTTTGCCACTGCAGTCTTGCAGGGCATCCTTGCTCCTCCTAGTTCCACTTACCACCCCTTTTTTAGCTTTGGGATTCTACCCATCTGTTATGACTGCAGCTGTATGCACGATGAACATAGTACAGTTTTGTACCTACCATAAATGTAGATGTTCGAGTGCTAATACAGCTGCAGTCCAGGTTTCCCTCCCTCCTTCCCCTCTTGGGACAGGCCTAATGGCTAACACCTCCTCATACAAGCTGATTGGGGTATTCTTTTATGGTGTATTTGCTTGCAACTACTGTTTTTTGATTATATTGCATTGCATTATTACATAAATTCATGTTTTGCCTTCCTTCTGGGGGCACCTGACATCTGGGGCAAGAAAAACTGAAGAAAATGGCGTCGGCTGGTTCTTTTATACCCCTGCCGCACTGACGTCAGGGAAGAAGCAATGGCATCCGACGCCGGACCTAGACTTTGGAATTCGGCCGACCGAGGACCCACCTGACGGCAGGATAACCCATCTGTTATGACTGCAGCTGTATTAGCGCTCGAACATCTACATTTATGGTAGGTACAAAACTGTACTTTTTTACTACTACTGCCTCAGTCGCTTTGATCCCTCTCACCAGCCCTGTTCCATCTCTGTGTGAGAGGTGATTTTTCCCATTACCTATTCTTTGGTCTCAATTTCAGACTGCATGTATTTGGTTGTATCCTTGAAACTGGTGTCAGTGCTGTATCTACATGATTATTTCTGTGGTTGCTTTTCAACTGGTATTTTGCTCTTAGTCATCTCACTAGCCCTGTTTTACTTCTGGTAGCAGATCCTTTATAGCTGGCATTAATAGGTTCAACCCCTTTTTTGTCATGGTGGATACCTTCCAGTTTTATGTCCTCAGTCACAAGATGATGTTTTTTCTTGTTTACATACATCCTTGGGGAATCTTCCTGGAACCCTTTTCCACTTAGGCATCGGCTGGTCTTTTCAGGATCGATCCTTATTTCTTCATGATCAGTTTCCTTACTGCAGGTTTCCATATCAACTGTTTTGAATTACACATTCCTCCTTGATGTCTACAGGCTCCTCCAGGATCATCCTTGATATCAGTGAGATTGCCCCTCATACTGTCTGCTTCTGACTCACCTCTACCAACCCTGAAATCCCTTGGAGTCAACAAATTACTTCTGTAGCTATATCTTATCCTCCACAGATTTGACCTCAACATAATCTACCACTGCTCCTGCCATACTCGAGATCTCCTTGGCACTGATGGTTTCTTGTAGGCCAATAGGCTTCAATTTTTAGATTCTTAACCCAAACATTCTCTCAGGATTTGACAGATTTCCATGAAGGTGGATGCTGGCAGCACAATGTCGGCCTTCAGTCCATCTTTGTTCTTTTGGGTAAGTCATGACAGCTATTCTTCTGTTGACAGTTTGTCATGGCCATTTCTATCACCTGTTACCTTTTCTTCTGGACATTCAGATCATGGTACTCCAAGATTTAATTCTCTCACCATAGATGATCTTTTCCTGACTAAAGTCATGTTCTGTCAGCGGTTATTCAAATCTGGGCCCTCCAGCTGCATACACTGTTGGCTCCCTCTCCTCCTTCCTTATTTTCATTTTTGGGGGGGATCTTGAGTGGACAGCTTTGATCCCCAGCTGACACTTGATAGATTATGTTTTTGGGCAGGTTTTAGTCTTAACCCTGGATTTCCTTTCTTCCTGTGCCACTGACTCCTCCCTCCTCTTGACACTTAACAGTATATGATGAGGATTCAAGGAATTTCAGGTACCTCAGACTTGAGATCCCTAAATAGGAGACAGGTATTTATTTCTCAACTGTCTTGTATTAATACCCTTCATACCCTTAACACCTAATTGTTTCACTTTACTTTTCAGTCCTTTTTGATTTGTTGGTTTACTGGGAGTTGGTAATTCTGGCATTGAGGCTGGCATTGCAATAATTTCTTATGCCTGCCGTCTTTCTTTTCCTGTCTGCTCCAGCATAGCAGTGGTTTAGGGCATCCCCTTAAGCGCCTGGTCTCCCCTTGTGACATACCCTCAGTGATGCATTTACGTTTAGAATCAATTGTGGATACCTTCTGAACCTTTGTCATATGGTAGCAAGCTCCTTAGCGAGAAAATTTACTTTATTTGACATTGTGTTCCTTTCTGCTAAAATGTTCCTTGACCATATGCTAACAATATTAGGGGTGTTTGTATCTTTGCATTTTTCCAGGCTTTTCACCCTTGCTAGGACCTTGTTCTTTGCCATAATATATGTCATTATGCTAACTTTTCTTTAATGTCAACTAAATCACTGATGATTAGAATTAGTAATACCAGTCCGTAGAGTTTCATATGTTTTATCATTCTACCTCCCTGTGCACATCCACCATCTTCCAAAGGGAGCCTTCTCAAGGAGCAGTGGTGGGGTAGAAGCTGTTTTCCACTCTTGTGCTCCTGTAACTGCAGCAAACTGATTACTAAAACTATAGCAAGCAGCTTGCTATAGCTACTAGCTCTTTGGCACTTCAGCTGTGAACACAAATGCAGTATTGGCATTAATTTATGAAGAGGCGATATCCTTGCAGTTTCATAAATCAATGCCAGTATGCTGGTACTGCACTTCCTCACATTTCTGAATCTCTAGTAAAGCACTGAGGGTTATAGACAGTCAGCAGTGAGAGGCATTTGAGTGTTGTATTTTGTATTACTCAAAATGCATGATGATGCAACATCTCCCTCCTAATTTTACAAAGGAATTACAGTAATGGATTAGTAAGTAGGCAGCTATTGCTAAGGATTAAGTACATGTCAGTGCCTTCAGGATCTGTTTGATGTTGGTTTACTTGCTAGTTTCACTGCACTGAATGGCATCCTTTACCATTTAGAGGATGTACTTGGAAGCAGTGCACATACACTATACTCTGAAGTGAATATTCGAGGTGTGCTGCCCTACTAAAGTGAATCTCTCAGCTATTGCAGATGCTGCACGATGTTGAGTTTTCCTCATGATTTTGTTTTCATGTCCCTCATAAGATTTCAGACTTTCTGTCAAATCACTGAGGATTAGTCAGCCATTCAATAATGCTAGACAGTAGTGTCATACTTTGCATGTTGATGCAAAACCTCTTGCTCCATCAACTTTCTGAAAGAAGTATAGTACAATTTTAGTAGGTAGTGTGTTAAAGCAGAGGATTAAATTCATGTTGGTGTCTTCAAGGTCTGTTACATTAGATTAGTTGATAGTGTCGCTGCCCTGAATGTCTTTCACCCTTTAAACAAATACAGAGGTGGCATGTACATGAGCAGCTTTGCCAGTTTGTTTTGAGGAGTTAGAGTCTGCATGTGAACACCCCCCCCCAAAAAAAAAAAAAAAAAAAACTTGTAAAAAAAATGCTAAAACATTATGAAGTTCTTCAATGTTTTTCTTTTGAAATGATCTCTTATAGCAGTCTGACTGCGAATTTACTCCTGTATTGCATTTTAATTATAAATGAGTTTTGTTTCTTAGCTTACCAGTATTTGTTCTTCCATATTGATAGTACATTTTTGAATTAATTGATGGTCATCCATTTTTACATACCCATATTAAACAGCTTTAGTTCACCCCTCCTAGGTGCTATACATAGATAAAACTATTGAAGTGTGTAGGACACGGTGATTACATTCTGATATTCAGCTATTGTCATTCATGGGATACAGTGATTATGCACTGATATTCAGAAAAAGACAAACCAGTTAAATGTTAGTGGCAGGAGACCCAACCGTAACAAATGCAAAGCACCTACTGCTAAATTTAAGGTTGTGTCTCGTGCTGCATGCACTGACCAGCAAATGACATTGGCAGAACAAATGGTTTGTTTCTGCCTGTGGTCCTTACCTGTGACTTGACCCTAAGTTCCTCTAATGAACATAGAAATTTGCTAGAATAACAGGATTTGTGTTAACATGTATTTTCTGACGGATGTGAACTCTGAAACTCCAGTGTATGTCATTATTTAGTGACTTCAATGCTCAATGGTTTGTCTGAAAACCACAGATTTTGTGAGGAACATACAAAAATATGAAGCAATAACCTGGACATTCTGCAAAAATTTAGACAGCTGATAGGCATGAAAGATGGATGTAAACATAACAGACTGCATTACACTGCCTTTCTGACAGCGAACGCTAATTGTTTTATGACTCTGAAAGCTGGCAAAAGACTTAGAATTTTTTTACTATTTTACTGTAGCTAGTAGTTCATGGAGCATGTAAAGCACCATGACTACAAAGAATTATGATCGGGTCACTGATCATAACCTTAATATTATGTGATGTCATTCCATATCACTGTTGCATTATTCATCACTTCTGGGATCTCCTGCTAAGGATAGCCTAACATCCAGTATAGCAGAGCATTTATTACCTACGAGCATTGTATATCAGCTGTATGCTCCCAGTGCAAGCATAGGGCATAAAGGTGATGTACATACACTGAATCCAGAGCTTCAGTTGCCACCAGTCCAAATGCCATTATCGTACCTCGGTTTGAACACCCTTCACTTTGCTGGTTATAACAAGCCTACATCTTCAAGGTAGGTACCCCATTGTGGTTCCTTTTTTTTTTCTTACATTTTTCAGTGGGTTACATGTCATCCAAAAAAGGAAAATATCACTGTGGAAGTCAGATTCTCCATAAGGGCCACCATGATAGGTGCCTGTTTTGCTTAAGTGCGTCTTACGACCACACTCTGTCCCACCTGTCAGGCTTTTGTGCCCAAGGCTTTACATTGCCAAATTTCTTCCCTTTCCATTTATCTTGAAAACCAATGATGTGAAGTTGCTCAGTCTCGCCGTTCATTCTTATAAATGGGTTTGGAGCCGATCCCTCGGCTCCGAGTCGGCCGCTTTCACAAGCTCGAGGTTTTCGAGTAGCTCAAGGCCAAGTCCCTATCCCATGATGCTCTCTGCCCCACCTCAGCTCTAGTTTGCCACTGCAACAGATCAGAGGTCGAGAGTGGAGCTCGGGCCAGTATTTTTCATCTTTTATAGACTTTGTCTCAATATTTCTATAGTAATTGTTTAGAAGGGTGCATTTTGTCACAGGTTATCAATAGTCTAGTACTAGTCCTTTTCGTTATCCCTTTTTGAGGTAAGTCTTCGTTTATAGAGCGGCTGCTCTTAGGCCTTTCATGGCCGCATTTTAGTTAGTCCTTAATCCCATTTACAGTATCTTCTTAGTGCACCAGTTTATTCTTTATAGCTGTACGTATCTTTTACTGTATATATTAGAGTTCGGTGTTAGCCTAGGGTGCTTGTTTGTCTAGACAGTTAACTGTCTGAATCTTTAACTGTTTACTTTAAGGTTTTGGTATTAGCCTAGCCAGTGTGTTTGTTTGCCTAGGCAGTTTTATATATATAATATATATATATATATATATATATATATATATATATATATATATATATATATAAACTGCAAAAATAAATTTTATATATATAAACTGCAAAAAGTCACACAGGAAGCCTTTTCCTCTGTTGAAACTTGGTTATCCGATGCCCAATTAATACTCAACCCAAACAAAACTAAACTACTCATCTTCCAACCCACCAAACATACTCAAAACAACTCTCACTTTAACATCACAGCAAAAGACAACACCACTATATACCCAACTGAACACACCAAATTGCTAGGAGTGGAAATAGACAATAAACTAAAATTTGGCATTCACATATCCATGACCATAAAAAAGTCCACAAAAAACTAGGAGCGTTATACAGAAATAAGCAACTTCTCATCGAAGCAGCAAAGATTTCAATAGCAAATTCCCACCTTATCTCCACCCTACTTTATGCCTCTCCAATATATACCAGCCTAAGGCAATGTGATCTAAACAAGCTAGAGACCTGCTACAACAAAATCGCCAAATTTGCCACAGGGGCATCCTGCCATAGTCACCAATGTCTCTCACTTGCTGAACTGGGCTGGCTTGAACTCCCTCACCTCCTTCAGTGGTATCAACTCTCACTCGCCCACAAACTAAACCATCCACTAAATGTCCCATCCCTCCAGAATCTACTCCAACCCTATCACACCACCAGACCACTAAGATCCAGCAACAAAAATCACTTGCCGATCACTAAAGCCAATAACTCTGCTGGTGAAGCACTATTCTCTTGCACCATAGCCAAATTATGGAACTCCCTTCCACCCACAATTACTTCCGTACCATCATGCACCCACTTCAAAACTTTACTAAAAGCGTACCTAAAAACATGCTGGCTATGCCCTTGCAACTCCCACTCTAATATCACCCACCCCATCCAACCACTACCTTTCTTTCCACTCCACTAACTACCTTGATTATAGCAAGCTCAGATGCTCATAAGCCTAGTACTTATTATACAGCATGAACTTCTTATTGTAACATTTGTTAATGTCTGTTATGTACTTCACAGATAAAGATTCTAGTTGTCTACTGATGTACTATGTTCTTCATCTGTAAATATGTTGTAAGTAATTGCTATGTTAAATTGTTAATCGCTATGTAATCCATTGTAACTACTGTCTGTCTATTTTAACTGTGGAGCTTTTCTCCCCGGGCCTCCGCTGAAAATGGACCTACGTCCAGTCAGACACTCCCAATCAACAAATGTAAATAAAAATAAATAAATAAATAAATAAAATATATATATAGATATTCAGATATTTCTTTTGAATTATGGCTGATCATAAGGAAAAAGATAGACAGAAGTCAGGGTTTAAGAAATGCCCTAAATGTGGACAAAAAATGTCAATTACTGACTCACATGTTTCCTGTGTTTATTGTCTGGGTGCAGTCCATCTGCAGGAGGACTGCACCATTTGTCATTCTTTCAGCAGTAGAGTCTTGTTAGAATGCAGGAGAAAGTTAGTGAATAGGGGGTTGTTGAAACCTGATTTTCAGGATGCTCTTGATAAGGTTGACCAGACTTCTAAATCTTCCAAAGCTTCTTCAGAGCCGAAGTCTTCTGTTCCAAAATTGGCTGAGAAGGTGTGGTCGCTGGTTCCACAGTCCTCAGAACCGAGCACCGAGTTTGTTTTTCAGAGCCAGTTCCCAGTATTGGAGCCAGTCTCCGAAAGTTTGAAATCACCAGTTTTACAGTCGGTGGCTTCATCTCTCCCTTCGACTCATTCTTCTAGGAGCCTCTCCGATGTGGACCGAGTGGTGCAGAGGCTCCTCCAGAATCCGGCATTACCCAAATTGTTGTTGGCTCTGGCCCAACTGGTCTCGGAGCCGAAGGCTTCCTTACCTACTGTGTCTGCTCCTCCTCTGAGCCGAGCAGGGCCTTCAGAGCTGGAGGAGGTAGAACTGATGATTGTGGAAGCCTTGGAGCAGAGGCCTGTGCCAGTGCCATCAGCTCCATCGACTCAGACTACTTTGATGCTGTTCGAGGAGTCTGGGAGTTGAACCCTTCCGCTCTGAGCTTCTGCACGGATGAGCTTGGCTCCTTCCTCTGGGTCGGAGCCCACTATTTCATTGCCTGGGAAGTTGCCATCTTCTTTGGAACTGGCTGCTTCCTCGCATTGGAGCAGTGGAGCCTTCGATGCCATGAGGAGAGTTATGTCTTCTAAGACACTCACTTCATCAGGGCTTACTTCCTCATCCCCAAAAGTGCTGCTTTCTACCTCTGCATCACAGGTCCCTTTAAAGCGTCGAGACCCAGAGCCTCAGGTAGCCCCACTGGGTTACCCATGTTCTACTGAGACCTCACCAGAAGCTCCCACTGATTAGGTTCCCAGGAAGATGCTTTGCAAGAGGAGGCATTTAGACTCCCCGCAGGAGTCTGTCACATCAGACACCGACTTAGAGGAGTCAGAAGGTTCCCCACAGTCTCCCTAGGAGGATATCTATTTTGCTGATATCCTAGAGATCCTAAGACAGAGGGGTGGCTGGCAGTCCATTAGCCCTACTGATGATGAGTCGGTGCTTCTGAAGGCCTTTGGGTCTCAACCCTCTTCCTCCTGGGTGACTCTACCCTTCAATGAACTAATGGATTTAGTTGCTCGAAGGGCATGGATGTTTCCTGATACTGTGGAACCTGTCCCTCGGAGTCCCAACAAGTTGATTAAATCGCCACAGACAAAATGTTTCTTACTAAAGGAGTGACGGTTGATGCCATGGTGGTAGCGGCTGCCACCAAGAAAGAGATGTCTGAAACCTCTTCTACTGTCCATCCACCTAATAGAGATTCCAGGATGACTGGCTTCTCACTGCCACCTCCAGGCATCAAGTAGTTCAATCCAGGGATCACACTCTGAAACTGTGTTCTTAGTTAGGAATTACTATAAATTTCGACAAGTCTGTGTTGTCACCATCGCAGCATGTTTCCTTTATCGGAGCAGATTTAGGCACCACCACCACCATGATAAAACTGCCACTGGAAGGAATAGTCACACTTTGGCAACAGGCATCAGACATTCTGACACACAAAAAATTACCAGCCTCTCAAGTTTTGAAACTACTAGGTACTATGGCAGCAACTCTCATAGCAGTTCCTCTAGGGCGCATGCACATGAGAATACTTCAATGGTTACTCTTCACCCAGTGGTCTTACCAACAACTTCCAATGTCATTCTTGATAATCATTACAGATTCATGCAAAAAGGATCTTCAATGGTGGCTGACCAGCCACCATGTAACAGTAGGTCTTCCATTTGTTCTTCACCCCCATCAGCCACGTGACCACAGACGCTTCTCTGATAGGGTGAGGGGGCTTTTTCAGGGAAGAACAACCCAAAGCACCTGGTCAGAGACATTGTCACAATTGCACATCAATGTCCTGGAGATGAGAGCAGTACTTTTGGCATTGCCGTACTTCCAAGACTCTCTTCCTCTGGGAACGATTGCAATTCAGACTGACAACATGTCAGTAGTCTGGTATATCAACCAAGTCTTATCCCCTGTGTTTTGAAGCCTTAAGAGTCTGGCAGTGAGCTGTATCCACCGGCCGCTTTCTGATAGCGATGCACATTCCAGGGAAATCCAACGTGATTGCAGACAAACTAAGCAGAGTCATTCTGATGCCGCATGAGTGGTCCCTCAAAGACGACGTAGCAGAGATGATTCTCTGCAGATGGGGCTAGCCTTGCTGCAACCTGTTTGCATCCCCCATGAATGCCAAATGCAGGAGCTACTTTGCCCTGAATCCTCCACCAGGGGAAAACCCAAAGGATTCTCTCGTACACGTTTGGCCCTTGGGACTCCTATATGCATTTCCACCCATTCCCCTGATTCCAAAATTTCTGCAGAAAGCCAAAGCCTTGGGGAGGACTGTAATTCTGATAGCCTCATTTTGGCCTCAACAGATTTGGTTCCCCTTCCTTCGACTACCAACTAGAGGAACCTTGGATTCTGGACCCAGTTCCAGATCTGCTGACACATTCATCAGGGGCTCTTCATCCTTCACTTCACTCCTTCAGGTTGACAGCTTGGCTGCTCCGATTTACAACATAGCCAGGTCCCACAATCTTTCCTCAGAGGTGCAACATATCCTTGTATCCTCACATAAAGCTTCAACCAGAAAGTTATACACCAGCAAGTGGAAGCAGTTTGCTTTCTGGGCTTCTCAAAATGATACTGACTCGTACGTTGCCCCAGTTGCTAGCATATTAGAGTTCTTGACTAAGCTTTTTAATGAAGGTGCTGCAGCTGCTACCATATGTGTTCAATTGGTTGCAATTTCAAATTTTCACCTCAGATCGGAAGGTTCTAATCTTATGTCTCACAGGTTATGTAGAGCCGCCTTAAAAGGAACCATACATCTCAGGCCACCAGTTAGACAACCATTCACTTCCTGGAACCTAAATATTGTTCTATCTAGGATTATTCTTCCTCCATTTGAGCCTGCATCTTCCTGCCAACTAAAATTCCTGTCCGGGAAACCATCTTCTTGGTGGCCATTATATCAGCACATAGGGAGTCCGAACTTCAGGCCTTATCTATTAAACCCTCATATTTCATTTTTCACCCTGACAGTGTCGCTCCGGACTAACCCTTCCTTTCTTCCAAAGGTATGTTCGGAGGCTAATCTAAATCAGACTATTGAACTCCCAACTTTCTTCAGTAACCATTCCAACAAGTTGGAGTATATGTTGCATAAACTTGATGTTCACAGACAACTCAGATTTTATTTGGATAGTGCAAAAGAATTTAGGAAATCAGAACAACTTTTTGTCTCTCATTCTGATACCGGAAAGGGCTAATGGTGTCAAAAGTCACTCTTTCCAAATGGTTGACTGACTGTATAAAATTCACATATTCTTCCATGAATCAACCATTAGAACATAATGTGAAGGCGCATTCCACAAGGGCTGTTTCTACTTCTTTAGTTTATGTGGCAAAACTGCCATTGGTCACAATATGTGCAGCTGCCACTTGGTCAAAGCCACATACCTTCATTACGCATTACAAAGTAGATAAAGCCTCCAGGGACAGGGCTTCCTTTGGTTCCACTGTCCTCAGGAATATACTCCCGTGAGCCACCCAGGGTGAATGGTGCTTGGGACGCTACCCATTTGATAGCATGAAAGGCAAGATTGAACAACTTCACATAAAGAAGCTATGTACTTACCATAACGTTCCATGTGAGTTGTTCATCTCGCCTTCATTCTTACATTTCCTCCTCCTACCCCTTCCAGGCTTCTCGAAGAATGAGTAAGAGTTTTTGCAGTCTGATGGGTCTTTGTATAGTATTTCTTACTCTGGCTGGAGTAATGTTTATGTTTTTCTTATATTGTATATGTTGGGATCAGCAAACTAGATCTGAGGTAGGGCAGAGAGCATCATGGGATAGGGACTTGGCCTCGGGCTACTCAAAAACCACGAGCTTGTGAAAGCAACCGACTCGGAGCTGAGGGATTGGCTCCGAACCCATTTGTAAGAATGAATGCGAGATGAATAACTCACATGGAACGTTATGGTAAGTACATAACTTCTTTTCTCAAACTGTTGGCTCATGTTACCATGACAGACTACACTCACCCCGAGGTTCAGCCAGTGCTTAAGAAGAAGGCCAAGAAATCTAGACCTGACCCTGCTGCTATCCAACTTCCACCAGTGTCACTCTTGAGGCGCATGAGAATCTGGAAGACAGTTCGGTATTGCCATTGGTTTCTTCTGCCGTGACCTTCTCAGAGACTGGCACAGAATCTAATTCTCACACATCCTTGGAGGCTTTGCAAACATCCATGAACACTGAGGGAACCACAGCTGATTATCTCCAAATGGGATTCCTTAGATCCTTGTTAGGGAAGAGGGGCTGGGTACCTTGATCAAGTCCAGGCAGGGGTCTGAACTACCTCGTTTTGTCAAGGTGGACATCCCATTAATACAGAAAACTAAACATGTGGTGTAAACTGTCTGGGATCCACAAAGGGAATGGCAGGACTTTGTTCAAGACTTGTTCAGTGTTTTTATGGCATTGAAGCCTCCTCAGCGGTTTTTGGTTCCTGCACATCCTTGGTCCTCTACCCCAAAAAGGACAAGGGACCCTGAGTCCTTGGATGATGATCCTGACTTGAATGCTGACTATTCTACTCCTCTCAGTTGCCTTTTCCTTTAGACTATGGGTCGGAGGAAGAGGAATCTGTCAGTCCTGATTCTCTTTTGGAGAGAGAGATTCCTACATGTGATGAAACATTTTAAGTGGGATTGCTCCCAGGTATCCAACGTCCAGAAAAGGTATCATGAGTTACTAGAAATGGACTCTCTTAAGCCTTCTGTTGTCCTTCCTGTACTGGCTACTCTGTTGGATACCTTTTTGGCTACTTCCCTGGCAACAGACTCCCAGCCTCCAGCCTCTAAGAAGCCTGACAGGCTCTGCAAGGTGCTGGATGCCTGCAAGTTCTTGTACAAATGACCCTTCATCTGATCCAGTGGTGATCTCTGTGTCTACTGATAATCCTTCTAGGCTGTTGCCCTCTTTTAAACCCTTTCTCTTGGACAAGGACAGTAGAGCTGTAGAGAGGATTGCTAAGAAACTCTACACTCTGCTACCTTAGCCTTTAGGGCCATAAATTACCAGACCCATATGACATTTTGTCTCTTCCCTCCCGGATTGGAAAAATTGTCTCTGACTTGTCTGACTCTGAGCGTAAGGCCTCAGCTCTTTCTTTACTACTTCCCAAGTTGTCTGTTACTCTAAAAAGAGTAGCTATGATGCAGCAGATGCTTCATTTAGGGGTGCTGCCCCTGGCTCTGTGATGAGGTACTATTCCTGGCTTCACCTTCAAGCCTTGTCAGATGATATTAAAGCAATACTCCAGAATGTTCCTGTGGGTAAGCAAAACTTATTTGGCATTGCTGTGGCAGAGCTCTTTATGACCTTGCAGGAAAAGGGTAAGGTAATGAAAGATTTGAAGTACATCTTTGTTTCTCCCATTTCCAAGTTTCAGAAGAACTATCCTAGTAAGACTGCCTAGACAGTCTTCCAAGGGTAAGAAGGCTTCTAGGTGTGTATTTTCTGAAAAGCCTACTCAAATGTCTAGATACAAAAAGCAGTCCTTTCCTGACAAGTCTGCAGTCATCTGGCTTTCTGCCCTCCCTTCCTGTCGGCCAGATTACCTTGTCCTTCAGGCTTTCTCTGTCTGCGCAGATATTTGGATGATTGTTGGCTGGTTTGGCATTCTGATGAGGAATATTTAGCAGAATTTGTTCTATATCTCAACCAGAACAAATGGGGTATTGAATTTTCATCCACTCATGATAAAAATGAGATCAATTTCCTGGACGTTGACTATAACCAGGAATCCAGATGACACTTTACGCAGTAAAACATTCTGCAAATACCCCCAGTATAACAGCTTATTACATGCAACCAGTATGCATCTCTACCACATCATCCAAAATATACCCAAGTTTCAGTTCCTCAGGATTCACAGAATTTGTTCTTCAGATAATGATTATGATGAATCTCAACATGATTTGTCTAACAGGTTCAGAGCTAGGGGCTATCAGGAACGTGACATCCGGGGTGCTCAACAAGTTGCTTTCAACTCTACCAGAACCTCCCTCCTCAAATATTCTGACAAGACTCGGACTGAACAGGATGAATTTATACGGTTCATCACAACATTTGGATGTAACATTAACCTTATTAGGAATGTTATATCCAAGCATTGGAATATTCTCACAGCCAATGAGGAACTTATACCTTGGATTGGTGATGTATGTAAGTATGGATACAGAAGGGTGAGGATATTAGGTTCATTTTTTTCACATTTCAAGAGGGTCATTTTGGCTGGAGCCATACATCACCAACTAACCATGACAGGCAACAAACTATGGGGCACATACCATTGTGGTCATTGCTCATCATGTCCATTTATTTTCACATCAAAACACTTCACCAGCAAAAACACTGATAGGATTTTTGATATCAAATTCTTTGGCAATTGTAACAGCGATTGGGTGGTATATCTTGCAACGTGTACATGTGGTTCATTCTATGTTGGACAGACTTCACAACCACTTTGATTACGCATGTCTGAACACCATAGTGACATACGAACCAGGAGGGAGACCAATGCCCTATTCCGACATAGCATACAACACAATTCAGCCAGATTCCAGTTCATCATTGACAGAATTCTTGGTGATAGATCCAACAAACAAGGATGGCACTCTATTCTTACTAAAAAAGAGAAGTACTGGAACATTAAACTGGGGGCTTTGTTCTCACCCGGCTTGAATGATCATTTATAAAGTTTTATTTTACCAATTACAATATATAATGATTATGTGGTTGTTTTATTGTATAACTTTTTATTTTCTCTTTGTTTCTCACATAGGAAACATTTTGAATGTTGGGAAGATCACTTTGGGAAGAATCCTATTGGATGACTCATGCTCTATATATATATATATATATATATATATATATATATGTGTGTGTGTGTGTGTCACTTCACAGTTACTATTCTTTTATTCCCACTGAGGAAAGCCTGTTGGCTGAAACCGGTCTGGGTTGTTTATTATATTTAAATAAAAGTTTATATACTTTACTCATCAGCGTTTTTGGATGCTTTTTGATGCTCTACATTGAATTTGGTGCTGGCAATCTTTTGTCTACTTTCTCTGTCTCTCCCAATTTGGCAAAAAATCACCACAGACTCTTGGGTTCTGTCTGTTATCAGGTAGTGCTGCTTTATGGCTTAGAAAACCTTCCCTCCTTCTCTGGTATCCCTCAACTTCCTGCAGAACAACTTCCCCATTTTCAAGGAGTGTAGTACTGTCTTTTAGGGCAGAATACTATTCAACCAGTTCTTCCAACTGAGAGGGGTGTAGGGTTTTATTCCAGAATGTTTCTTATCCACAGGAAAGAAGGGTCTTGGAGGCCTATCCTAAATCTTTCCTTTCTGAACACTTTTGTTATAGTGCCATCCTTCTGACTGCTTCTGTTTAGACTCTTGCTTCACAAGGTCTTTCTAGTTTCTTGTACCTAAGAGACGCCTGCCTCCATATTCCTATCTACCCTCTGTTCAGGAAATGTTTACATTTCTCTGTTTCTTCCTCTCATTTTCAGTTTCCTGCATTCTCCTTTGGGCTTTCAACAGCCCTAAGGGTATACAGCAAATGCCTAGTTCCAGTGATCACCTTTTGCATACTTTGAGGCATTCAGTTATTTCCCTGTCTGGATGATCTCTTGTTTCAGGCCCCTTCTGCAAGATCTTCATTTTACCCAGCTTCTGTTGCACAACCTGGGGTTCATGGTCAACCTTCAGAAGTCAGTGTTGAATCCATCTCAAGATCACATCATCCTATTCTGCAGGATCCAAATTGTAACAATGCTGCCTCTCTTCCTGCAACCAAGATTCTTTCTCTCGTGAATTTTTTTCCATGCTTCCCCGTCCTGTCTTCCAGCCAGGGAGTTTCTAAGCACTATGGGGTTTGTGGCTTCTAGCATTCCCATGCTTCCCTGGGCCAGGCTTCATATGAGACAATTTCAGTGGTATTTCAGAGCAATGTGACTTCAACACTGCCACCCGCTAGACTTTTTGTTTCTTCTGTTCCCTTGTCTCAAACTGGAACTTCACTGGTGGATTCAACAGATATCTCTCAATCTGGTTGTTCCCTTTCAATCTCCTCAGCTTTCCAAGGAACTCTTCCCAAATGCCTCATAGGGAGACAGTTCAGTGCCTTTGGTCCCCTCAACAGAGGGCAGATCACATCAACATCAATAAAATGAGGGGGCTCATTTTGGCTCTTCAGGCTTTCCACTCACTCTAGGTGCCAGGTCCCTTGAAGGTTTTTACAGACAACACCACAGTCATGTGGTACAGCAACAAGCAAGGGGGCACAAGGTCTTACCTTCTTTGCACACTAGTCCTTCAAGCTTGGAAAATACCCATTTATCTACAGATGACCTTATAAGCAGTCTACATTCCTTCAGATTGCAATCTCATGCCAGATTCTCTCAGCAGGTCCAGGACACAGCCTCATGAATGGATGCTTCACACAGATGTGTTTCTGGACATAGCTATCTGTGTGGTTTTCCTCAAGTGGATATCTTTGCCTCCCTTCTGAACAGACAACTCTTTAAGTTTTGTTCCAGAGTCCCAAGTCCTTTGTCTTGGAAAGTGGATGCCATGTCTCTTTCTTGGAAGGGAATGATTCTTTATGCCTTTCCTCCCCTTTCTCTTCTTTCCAAGCTCCTTCACAAGATCAAGAAGGACACTCAAAAAATCTTGTTGGTGGCTCTGTTTTGGCCCAAACAGCATTAATTCCCCCCTCTGACTCCATTTGGCCAGGTGCAATCATCACAAGTTATCTCAACGCATGGACCTTCTAACACAGGACAGCAGATCTCCCTTGCATCCTCACTTGTCCACTCTTCAACTGGCACTTTGGGTGATAGGATTTTGATCTCTTTATGACACCAGTTGTCTGAAGACATGCTTATGGTCCTGCAGGAGGCCAGGAAACTCAGTACCAGAAAATCATATATGTGCAAATGGAAGAGATTTATATGTCTGGTGTCTTAAAAATAATCATAATCCCTTTTCACTGGGGGTCCTCTTGGTTCTTTCCTACCTGTGTGAATTGTTGCATGCTGGCTTGGCATATTATTCAATGAAAGCTCACTTGTCAGCCATTTCTGCCTGTCTGCCACTTACTCCTCCTTTGGCCTCTAGATTTGAGGTCAAGCAGTTTCTAAAAGGCGTCCTTCATATCAGACCCCAAGAAGGCCCATTTCTCCTTCTTGGGATCTTACCTTTGTCCTTGTAAAACTGACTTAGGCTCATTTTGAGCCTGCTGCCTCTTCTTTGCAACATTGCACCTGAAAGACAATTTTATTGGTTGCTTTAACCTCTGCCAGAAGGGTATCTAAACTCCAGGCCTTGGTGTTCCCTCCTTTTTTTGTTTTTCATAGAACCAGTGTGTTTGTACCTACAAATCCTTCTTTTATGCACAAGGTAGTGAGTGAGTTGTCTGTCTCTCAGTCTATCCAACTTTCTTCCTTTTTCCCTTCTCCACAGACTGCTAGTGAGAAGGATCTTCATGCCTTGGATCTGCATAGACAGCTCAGATATTATTTATAAAAGCAAAGACCTTTTATAAATCTGATCGTTTTGTTTCTTTTCATACTAGGACATTGGGTTTGGCAGTTTCTAAGCAAATCATCTCTTGGATTTCCAAAGTCATCTCTTTTTGTTATCCTTTTCATGGCAAACAGTTGTCTGCTTCTGTTAGGGCTCATTGTACTAGAGTACTGGGTTCCTCGGGAACTTTCTTCAAGGATTTGGACATGAACTCCATCCCTGAAGCTGCTAGTTAGTCTTCTTTTCACACCTTCACTAAGCATTACAAACTGGATGTCCTTTCCAGAGCCAGGGCAGGACTTGCCAGGCTGTCCTTCATGAGTTTATGGAGGACTCCTCCTTGCCTTCCTCTTCCCTACCTTCACAGTAGCTATTTTCTTCTCCCAGAGGTGAAAGGTGAAGAATACTGTAACAGTGATATGGAAGGACATAATACAATTTTGTAAAATCTTCGCATAACAGTAGTAGATGTCCTCCTTTTCACTTTTTCACTATTAATTCCCTCCATCCTACCCCACCTTTTCTTTTCCTTTTTTATCATGGATGTTATTTTCTTCCTGGCCGAGAGGTTGTTCTTGTCTTCCTATTTCTGGATGTACTTATTCTCCTTTCCACCGGGATCCTGGTTCTCGAGGCACTTCAGTTCTGGATTGAAAGCATACGTATGTCACCTTTATGCCCTATACTTGTGCAGGGAGCATACATCTGATGTAAGATACTCCTAGTTAATAAAGGCAGTGGTATACTGGCCAGATGTTGGGCTGTCCTTGGCATGAGATTCCCAATGTGATGAATACTGCAACAGTGAAAAGAAGGACATCTTCTGTTATTGTAAGATTTTACACAACTGTACTTTCTCAACACAGATGCCAAGATTCACCTCTCGAGCTTCTCTCCCAAGGTGAATTTCTTGACATCCATGTCTTGAACACTTAACAAACAAGATATGATCGGTAACCCAATCGTAATCCTTAAACATCTGCAGCCATGCTGCCATCTCTGCTGGCTTCCTGAACACTAATTGCTCTAACTGTTGCAGTAAACAGCAGAGCTTGGCATCTCTTCAGCTTGTGGAGAACAGTAGCTGGCAGTAAAGTTGTGGCACTATCAAGGACTTCAGTGATTAATGGGTAATGTACATATTTGATTCTTTGCAGGGAGTAATGTTCACTATGTGTATGCTTGTTATGTATTTTTATCTGTAGTGTCTGTACTTGGTGTCAGGGCTAATCATTCAGTGGTGTAAGCATTGGCTGAAGTTAGTCTGGTCACTAATGTTGATGTGTGTGTGTGTGTGTGTGTGTGTGTGTGTGTGTGTGTGTGTGTGTGTGTGTGTGCACGTGCATACATTATATAATAACTGATTTAGCAAAATATAAAAACATCACCTTTGATGCTCAAGTGACTGATGCTAGTATTTCAAAAATCAATATAACAAAAAATGATAATAGCCAAAAAAAAAAAAGATAGCACACACATAATGTATGTATAAAATGTTTATATCTGTAGTTGCATGTGTACATACAAATGTGACTGTGTATGTATGCATAAATGAACTGCATAAACTGTGATTTATTTTCTTGTCCTACAGTTCTCCTTCCCAATAAGCAGTTCTTTTTCATACATCTTGTCTTACCCTCCAGATAAGAAGCCACCTTTGTGGGTATGGCCACTAGGAATGGAGACCTAATAGTCTGCAGATTGATTCTAGTGTTGCATCACTGAAACCACTTTTTTTTTTTGCCCATTTCATGCTCCAATGTTGTAAGCCTTGGCCCTGCATTTGAAGGCCCACAATATCAAACCATGATCATTTGCTCCCATGTACCTGGCCTCATCACAATGCATAAACATTGCTTTTCAGATCAGGTCCTGTGCAGAATAGTATTGCTGTTCCCATGTGCGCATCTCAATGTGGCATTTCAAACTTGTAGTAATGTCACAGCTGGGTCTGTACTTTGTGTGTATGTCTTGCAAATGTGATTCTCCATAGTCTTTATTCAGTTTATTCAAATGTTGCTGTTGAAATGAGGTTAATATTATTGTATTTGTGTATGTGTAATGGTGTTTGTTATGTTCAGATAAGGTTTTTATGCAGTTTGATAGTACCTTTAGCTGCATTGAAGTGGAACAGATAACGAACAATGCTAGGTAGGTGGTCATAGGAGCCATAAGATGCCTAGCCATAAGTAGACACACTTTCTTACCACCCTTTGCAAGCACTTAATAGTACTTGTCACTTGTCCAGTCAGGATAAAACAGATGAGCATTCATGGGTTCTGTTCAAGCAGCTTTATTATGTATAAACACATCAGGATTGAGGCTTAATAACTTTAACTTAGATAAACTTATAAGCAAACTAGCTGTCACACTCATACATTCTCACTCTCTGTCTGCACTCAAAATGGTACTGAAGCTAGCATGTACTTGCTATTTCTATGCAAGTGCTGTCCTTGAAACACTTCTTAAAGGTGCAACATACACACCCTATTCTACATTTTCCCTCTTTGAGAAATAAGTCATGCATTATTGATGACAACAATTGACATGCAATTGATACAAATAATTATTTGACATGCAATTATACAGAACTAAATACATATAGACAATTATGTTCAGGTTGCTGTGTATTTCACACTAGGTCTGGAAATATGACCAAATCATGTGACAAAAAAATTAGAATTATGTCTAGCAACTGGGACTGTCCCTACAGAATGTTCAACTTTGAGGAGATCATGAACATCATCAGGAATGGAAGTAGAAGTTATGACACGTTCTGCAACAGGAACATTGTCTGGATTGCTCTGAGATTTAGAGTCGATATCACAAGAACAATGCTGCGATATCGATTCTGATACAGGAAGAAGATGTCTACGGTTTCTCTGGTACGCCACACCATCAGAATTTACAAAGTAGATGTAACTAGTTAAATAAGACAGGAAAAAATATTATTGTTTTTTTTCTTCAAAGTATAAAATCTTATAGATAAAGGACTGATTTACATAATTAGAAACTTTGGTGAAGTTTTACAAATAATTTCCTGTCAAAAAGCTTGGAGATATATTCACTTGTTAAAATGAGCAGGTCAAGGAATTCTCACCAGGATGCTGCCTTAAAGAAGGAACTTCAACAGATGGCATCTACCCTTCAGGAGTTGTCTTTGAAGATGGATGATTTTAAAGAGAACCTAGAAAATCTTAAAACAAGCAGTCAAAAACAGGCTGACACCCTCAAGCAAATGCAACACCACCAACAGACAAGGATAACAGGAATAGAGGTTTCTCTAAATGACTTAGAAAGCAGACTTAAGGAAGAGAAAGCACAGAAAGAACTGCTTCTTAAACAAAACACTTGGTTGGTTAATAAAGTAGATGACTTGGAAAATAGGGAGAGGAGAAATAACATCAGGATTTTTGGATTACCTGAAAACACAGAAGGTGAGGATATTATTTCATTTTGATCAAGCTGGATCCCTGACTTTTTAAATTTAAAAGAAGGACTTTCCTTTGGCATTTAAAGGGCGCACAGAGCTCTTGGGAAACGTGCCACTAACTCAAACTCTCATCCTAGGTCAATAATTATCAAATTTCTTTCATACTTGGACAAGGAACTGATTTTAAGATCTGCTTGGAGGAAGGCACCTCTAAAATATAAACAGAGGCTGATAAGATTTGATGACTGTTCATCTAGAATAATGGAACAAAGGAAAAAAGTGTGGCCAATGATAAAGTTTCTGAAACAAAATAACATCAAGGCACAACTTGCATATCCAGCTAAGATAAGAATACTGTCTGCCAATGAGATGAGGACTTTTATTGACTTAGGGGAAGCCTCTTCATTTATTAAAACTAATAATGTGATTACTTTACCAGAAGATATGGACTGGATGTCACCTTCTCTCAAGAGAACAAAAGAAACAAATGTCTGGACAGACGTCAAAAAGAAGAAGCAAAAGACTGAACTGTTACAGCCAAATCTGTCAAAGCATCTACTATGATATGAATTGTTTTAACATTACTTTAAAGGACCAATTTTACTGCTTGGAATTTCAAAACAAAGGTAACTAACGACTGGAATCTTTATCTATATTATTTTAAAAGTGGATGACACATAAGAGTTTTCACATTACCTCATGTATGGAAAATAGGGTACTTTTCTTTCACAGAAGGAGGGTTATATAGCACATAAAATATTTATACTGTAAATCAACATACATAGTATATGTGTATTTTCTCTTTTCTTTCTCTCTCTCCTCTCTTTTCTCATTATTTATTTTAACTGCATCTTGTCTCCCTTTCTAAATTCTCTCCTATTCACTATACTAATATAGTCTGTATATATTTAATAACTCACTATCTATACATAGATAAATAATAGTCTAAAATAATCTAGTTTTAAGGTAGACTAATTGGAATAGTGAAATTAATTGTTATTACAGTATTTATTAGATTAATGATAGTCACTATTATGCTTATTGGGATTGGGGACATGTTTGTGATTTACTCTGGAATGTTCCATTCATGTACATATGCCCTTTGAATTATTTCCTTTTAGTATTAACAAATATATATATATATATATATATATATATATATATATATATATATACATATATATAAAAAAAAGGAGGGAAAAATGTACTGTTGGTTAAGAGAAGTGAAGCTTTCTTCACATTCTATTTGTGTTGCCATAGCAACAGTAAACAATTGAGGCAGTTTCTAAGGACAGTGTGAACCTGCGAAGTGCATTTAGCCTTGCAGATAACAAATAATAAGAAAAAGTAATGTTTAGTTATTAAAATGAAAAACAATGAAATAAAAATAAAAAAGTCCCAACACAAACGTGGTTTCACCAATTTAATAGCACAAAACACAAAGATCCCAACGACTGAGCGCTTTCACCATGAGAATGGCTTCATCAGAGTAACGTTGGTTGGTGCAAATAACATTTAAATACCCCATTTTCTACCTACTGACCAATCCACATTAAATTACATCATTGCAAAAATTAAAAAAAAAGCAGTTGATTATACATGAAATATAAAAACATGATTGAACCAAAATACAAGATAAAAATGCACTTGTACAATATGCTTAAAGATAAAAAGTGTTGTGATGCTGATATACGTTGCTAAATATATAAAAAAAGAAATTTTATTTTAATCACATTTGCTTTAGACTTAAGTGTAGGAAGAATAGCAATACTGTCATTGAAGCCAGGTGGATGCATAGCATTTAGCCTAAGTTGCCACATAGTCTCCAAATTTTCCACCTTTAGTTTCAAGTCACCTCCTCTTTCACTACTTTTCACCTTGTCAATGACAAAGAAAATACACTTTTTAAAATTAGTACAACATGTACTATGCCTATAGAGTGCATTATGAGTATCTTTGTTTCTGATGGCCCTAACATGTTCAGTAATCCTTTCCTTAAGTCTTCGTGCAGTTTTGCTCACATAAAAACTGGTGCAGCTGATACAGGTGGCAACATATACTAACATGTTAGTGTTACAGCTACACCTTCCCGGGCAGCTCAAAGAACAGCTGTAACCAGGTATGGACACATATGGGCCATCATTGATGTACTTACATACACTACAGATCCCACATTTGTACATTCTAGATATAAAAACTTGCAACTAGAATTCTCTACAGTGTCCTTAACATTTCTCCCTCGACTGTAAACTATCCTAGGTCTCAGGCCAAGAATTTCCTTACTTGCATCCTTAAGACCAAAGTGCCATGCATAGTTGATGGCTGAAACAATATCTTGGGAGAGGTGATTGTATCTAAGGACCATTGTAGATGAACCATCAGACTGTTGTTGGGGTGGTTTTACTGGTAACCCAGCATGAAGTATAGGTTGGTAAAGGGTATCTCTCTTCTTTAAAACCTCACGTTTGACCGTCAAAATTAATTTTAAGGGGTATCCTCTATCTAAAAACATCCCTACAAGTTGAAACAACTCACATTTAAAAGTATCAGAGTTGCTCACCAATCTCGACAGTCTGACCATCTGCCCCTTAAAATTACCTCTTACCCCTTAAAATTAATTTGTTAATTAATCTGTGAAGGCACCAAGTGATTGCACATAGTATATAAATGGGCTTTTTAATTCAATGAATTCAATGAAATGACTGCAATTTTTAAACCTGATTTAGTTCTGTAAGGATATTTCAGCCCAGTTATCTGGATGTATACTCTAGAAAGTTCTGTGTCACTTAGAATTTTGTCCCAAAGCAGAATACATATCTCCCACCACATGCATGTCAACAACAGAACCATTTTTCTAAGCTGTATTTCTCTTGAATGCAGGGGCGGCTCGTGGCATAGGGCTGCCGGACTGCAGCCCCCTCAAACATAAAAAAAGAAAGAAAAAGAAAGAAAACAAAATGAAAAATAAAAAAAAACATTTTTTTAAAATTCGCGGACTTCGCGCATGCGCATAGACCGAGTCCCGGCTTATCGGTCTATGCGCATGCTCAAGGCAGTCCGTCCCATAGGGGACACAAGGAAGCGTCTGTGCACTTTTACAGTGCACAGACCCGCCAGATATGGGGCGCATCCGGACTGCAAGAGGAGCAGCAGGGACTCGGGACAGAGCCTCAGGGATCTCGTCGGCGTCGGGAAGGAGCATGTGGATCTCGCGGGTCTTCAGTATTGCGCGGGAAGGATGTATGTACGGACGTTAACTCTGGATGTATTCATTCAGGTAAGGTGCCTTTTAATTTACAATGTTTATTTTTCTTGAGTTTGTGTATGGTGCTTGTGCTTTTACTGGAGTTTGTGTATGGTGCTTGTGCTTTACTGGAGTTTGTGTATGGTGCTTGTGCTTTACTGGAGTTTGTGTATGTGTATGGTGCTTGTGCTTTACTGGAGTTTGTGTATGTGTATGGTGCTTGTGCTTTACTGGAGTTTGTGTGTGTGTGTGGTGCTTGTGCTTTACTGGAGTTTGTGTGTGGTGCTTGTGCTTTACTGGAGTTTGTGTATGGTGCTTGTGCTTTACTGGGGAGATGTGTGTGTGTGTGTGTGTGTGTGTGTGTGTCTGTGTGTCTGTGTGTGTGTGTGTGTGTGTGTGAAAATGCCCCAGGTGCTTATGGTGGTGTGGTAGGGAATGCCTCAGGCTTGAACCCTGTACCCTGTATGCAGGTGTTAAAGACTTGAGTTCCTACCACCACCATTATAAAATTTCAGATTTTTACCTCATATTCGATCTGATCTGTTCCTCATAATATCTGTGGTTTGTAAATGTTGCAATGCTTGATATTTGATGGTGTAGTAGTAGCATTGTTGCCTCACAGCTGCAGGTTCTTGGGTTTGATTCTTGGCTGGGGTTCCTTCTTTGTGGGGTCTGTATCTTCTCCCTGTGTTTGTGTGGGTTTGCTTTTGTGCCCTCCCATGTTACAAAGACATGTCTGCATTATTTCTTCCTGGGCCTCTGCTGAAAATTTGTTTATTTGTTCCAAGTCAGACTGTCCTGTTAAAAATGTTAAATAAAATTGATAGGCATTTGAATTTCAGACTTAAGGGTTTCTGAATGTTTAATTCCTTGCGTATTTGATGGTGCAGTGGTCGTATTGTTGCCTCACAGCTATAGGTTTTCTGGTTTGATTCTTGGTTGGGGTGGCTTCTGTGTGGAGTCTGCATCTCCTCCATGTGTTTGTGTGGATTTGCTCTGGTGCCCTGCCATTTTACAAAGACGTGTCTGCAGTTGTAATCCCTGCTGAAAATTGGTTTTGTTCTGTCCGCAGTAAATTGGCAGGCATTTGAATTTCAGACTTCAGGTTTCTGAATGTTTAATTCCTTGCATAATTGATGGTGCGGTGGTAGTATTGTTGCCTCACAGCTATAGGTTTTCTGGTTTGATTCTTGGTTGGGGTGGCTTCTGTTTGGAGTCTGCATCTCCTGCCTGTGTTTGTGTGGATTTGCTCTGGTGCCCTGCCATTTTACAAAGATGTGTCTGCTGTTTTAATCCCTCGTCTCTGCTGAAAATTGTTTTGTTCTGTCGCAGTAAAATTGACAGGCATTTGAATTTCAGACTTCAGGTTTCTGAATGTTTAACTCCTTGTATAATTGATGGTGCAGTGATAGTATTGTTACCTCACAACTATAGGTTTTCTGGTTTGATTCTTGGTTGGGGTGGCTTCTGTCTGCATCTTCTCCTGTATTTGTGTGGATTTGCTCTGGTGCCCTGCCATTTTACAAAGACGTGTCTGCAGTATTAATCCCTGCATCTCTGCTGAAAATTGTTTTTGTTCTGTCCATGAAGTAAAATTGACAGGCATTTGAATTTCCAGCCTTCAGGTTTCTGAATGTTTAATTCCTTGCAGATTTGATGGTGCAGTGGTAGTATTGTTGCCTCACAGCTATAGGTTTTCTGGTTTGATTCTTGGTTGGGGTGGCTTCTGTGTGGAGTCTGCATCTCCTCCATGTGTTTGTGTGGATTTGCTCTGGTGCCCTGCCATTTTACAAAGACGATGTCTGCAGTTTTAATCCTGCTGAAAATTGTTTTTGTTCTGTCCATGATAAAATTGACAGGCATTTGAATTTCAGACTTCAGGTTTCTGAATGTTTAATTCCTTGCAGATTTGATGGTGCAGTGATAGTATTGTTACCTCACAACTATAGGTTTCTGGTTTGATTCTTGGTTGGGGTGGCTTCTGTCTGCATCTCCTCCTGTATTTGTGTGGATTTGCTCTGGTGCCCTGCCATTTTACAAAGGCGATGTCTGCAGTATTAATCCTGCATCTCTGCTGAAAATTGTTTTGTTCTGTCCGCAGTAAAATTGACAGGCATTTGAATTTCAGCCTTCAGGTTCTGAATGTTTAATTCCTTGCAGATTTGATGGTGCAGTGGTAGTATTGTTGCCTCACAGCTATAGGTTTTCTGGTTTGATTCTTGGTTGGGGTGGCTTCTGTGTGGAGTCTGCATCTCCTCCATGTGTTTGTGTGGATTTGCTCTGGTGCCCTGCCATTTTACAAAGACGTGTCTGCAGTTTTAATCCCTGCTGAAAATTGTTTTTGTTCTGTCCATGATAAAATTGACAGGCATTTGAATTTCAGCCTTCAGGTTTCTGAATGTTTAATTCCTTACAGATTTGATGGTGCAGTGGTAGTATTGTTGCCTCCACAGCTATAGGTTTTCTGGTTGGATTCTTGGTTGGGGTGGCTTCTGTTAATGAGTCTGCATCTCCTCCATGTGTTTGTGTGGATTTGCTCTGGTGCCCTGCCATTTTAAAAAGACGTGTCTGCAGTTTTAATCCCTGCTGTAAATTGTTTTGTTCGGTCCTCAGTAAAATTGACAGGCATTTGAAGTTCAGACTACAGGTATCTGAATGTTTAATTCCGTGCAGATTTGATGGTGCAGTGATAGAATTGTTACCTCACAACTATAGGTTTTTCTGGTTTGATTCTTGGTTGGGGTGGCTTCTGTCTGCATCTCCTCCTGTATTGTGTGGATTTGCTCTGGTGCCCTGCCATTTTACAAAGACGTGTCTGCAGTATTAATCCCTGCATCTCTGCTGAAAATTGTTTTGTTCTGTCCGAGTAAAATTGACAGGCATTTGAATTTCAGCCTTCAGGTTTCTGAATGTTTAATTCCTTGCAGATTTGATGGGTGCAGTGGTAGTATTGTTGCCTCACAGCTATAGGTTTTCTGGTTTGATTCTTGGTTGGGGTGGCTTCTGTGTGAGTCTGCATCTCCTGCCTGTGTTTGTGTGGATTTGCTCTGATGCCCTGCCATTTTACACAGACGTGTCTGCAGTATTAATCCCTGCGTCTCTGCTGAAAATTGTTTTTGTTCTGTCCGCAGTAGAATTGACCGGCATTTGAATTTCAAACTTCATGTTCTTCAGAATACATAGTACACAACCTTTTTTTTTTTTTTTCTAGCAATTTTCTAAGTTTATAAGATGAATATTTTAAATTTGTCCCTATTTTTGGGACTGTATTCCCATTATTGGCCGTCCAGGTTTTGTGCTAAGGTTGACAGCTATGGCAAGAACTGAATTCACTGAATATGGACTGTAGAATTATGCATATTTACTGATAAAGGTGCACTGTAGAATTGTGCATATTTACTGATAATGGTGGACTGTAGAATTGTGCATATTTACTAATAATGGTGGACTGTGGAATTGTGCATATTTACTAATAATGGTGGACTGTATGAGTATTTAAAAATCACTTAACTGATAATTCTTTATGATAAATGTTTATATCTAGTTGCCATTGTCAAAAATGTGATTGTTTCATGCATGAAATGTTAACTCAATAAACGTGATTTATCTGTCCTACAGTCTGTTGTACTGAAAGGCCCCTTTGTGGGATCCCTGAAGGAGCATTTCAAATTGTCAAAAATTTTTTTTTTTTCTGTCCAGGACTAAAATATCAAACCATGATCATTTGCTCCCATGTACCTGGCCCCATCACAATGCATAAACATTGCTTTTCAGATCAGGTCCTGTGCAGAATAGTATTGTTGTTCCCATGTGCAAAAAGCATCTCAATGTGGCATTTCAAACTTGTAGTAATGTCACAGCTGGGTCTGTACTTTGTGTGTATGTCTTGCAAATGTGGATTCTCCATAGTCTTTATTCAGTTTATTCAAATGTTGCTGTTGAAATGAGGTTAATATTATTGTATTTGTGTATGTGTGTGTGTAATGGTGTTTGTTATGTTCAGATAAGGTTTTTATGCAGTTTGATAGTACCTTTAGCTGCATTGAAGTGGTACAGATAACGAACAATGCTAGGTAGGTGGTCATAGGAGCCATAAGATGCCTAGCCATAAGTAGACACACTTTCTTACCACCTTTGCAAGCACTTAATAGTACTTGTCACTTGTCCAGTCATTGTGGGATAAAACAGATGAGCATTCATGGGTTCTGTTCAAGCAGCTTTATTATGTATAAACACATCAGGATTGAGGCTTAATAACTTTAACTTAGATAAACTTATAAGCAAACTAGCTGTCACACTCATACATTCTCACTCTCTGTCTGCACTCAAAATGGTACTGGAAGCTAGCATGTACTTGCTATTTCTATGCAAGTGCTGTCCTTGAAACACTTCTTAAAGGTGCAACATACACACCCTATTCTACATTTTCCCTCTTTGAGAAATAAGTCATGCATTATTGATGACAACAATTGACATACAATTGATACAAATAATTATTTGACATGAAATTATACAGAACTAGATATATACAATTATGTTCAGGTTGCTGTGTATTTCACACTAGGTCTGGAGATCTGACCAAAACATTTGACATACAATTTAGAATTATGTCTAGCAACTGGGACTGTCCCTACAGAATGTTCAACTTTGAGGAGATCATGAACATCATCAGGAATGGAAGTAGAAGTTAGACACGTTCTGCAACAGGAACATTGTCTGGATTGCTCTGAGATTTAGAGTCGATATCACAAGAACAATGCTGCGATATCGATTCTGATACAGGAAAGATGTCTGGTTTCTCTGGTGCATACACACCATCAGAATTTACAAAGTAGATGTAACTAGTTAAATAAGACAGGAAAAATATTATTGTTTTTCTTCAAAGTATAAAATCTTATAGATAAAGGACTGATTTACATAATTAGAAACTTTGGTGAAGTTTTACAAATAATTTCCTGTCAAAAAGCTTGGAGATATATTCACTTGTTAAAATGAGCAGGTCAAGGAATTCTCACCAGGATGCTGCCTTAAAGAAGGAACTTCAACAGATGGCATCTACCCTTCAGGAGTTGTCTTTGAAGATGGATGATTTTAAAGAGAACCTAGAAAATCTTAAAACAAGCAGTCAAAAACAGGCTGACACCCTCAAGCAAATGCAACACCACCAACGACAAGGATAACAGGAATAGAGGTTTCTCTAAATGACTTAGAAAGCAGACTTAAGGAAGAGAAAGCACAGAAAGAACTGCTTCTTAAACAAAACACTTGGTTGGTTAATAAAGTAGATGACTTGGAAAATAGGGAGAGGAGAAATAACATCAGGATTTTGGATTACCTGAAAACACAGAAGGTGAGGATATTATTTCATTTTGATCAAGCTGGATCCCTGACTTTTTAAATTTAAAAGAAGGACTTTCCTTTGGCATTTAGGCGCACAGAGGCTCTTGGGAAACGTGCCACTAACTCAAACTCTCATCCTAGGTCAATAATTATCAAATTTCTTTCATACTTGGACAAGGAACTGATTTTAAGATCTGCTTGGAGGAAGGCACCTCTAAAATATAAACAGAGGCTGATAAGATTTGATGACTGTTCATCTAGAATAATGGAACAAAGGAAAAAAGTGTGGCCAATGATAAAGTTTCTGAAACAAAATAACATCAAGGCACAACTTGCATATCCAGCTAAGATAAGAATACTGTCTGCCAATGAGATGAGGACTTTTATTGACTTAGGGGAAGCCTCTTCATTTTATTAAAACTAATAATGTGATTACTACCAGAAGATATGGACTGGATGTCACCTTCTCTCAAGAGAACAAAAGAAACAAATGTCTGGACAGACGTCAAAAAGAAGAAGCAAAAGACTGAACTGTTACAGCCAAATCTGTCAAAGCATCTACTATGATATGAATTGTTTTAACATTACTTTAAAGGACCAATTTTACTGCTTGGAATTTCAAAACAAAGGTAACTAACGACTGGAATCTTTATCTATATTATTTTAAAAGTGGATGACACATAAGAGTTTTCACATTACCTCATGTATGGAAAATAGGGTACTTTTCTTTCACAGAAGGAGGGTTATATAGCACATAAAATATTTATACTGTAAATCAACATACATAGTATATGTGTATTTTTTATTTCTCTCCGCTCTTTTCTCATTATTTATTTTAACTGCATCTTGTCTCCCTTTCTAAATTCTCTGCTGTTTACTATACTAATATAGTCTGTATATATTTGATAACTCACTATCTGTACATATATAAATAATAGTCTAAAATCTAGTTTTAAGGTAGACTAATTAGAATAGTGAACTTAATTGTTATTACATGTATTAGATTAATGATAGTCACTATTATGTTTATTGGAATTGGGGACATGTTTGTGATTTACTCTGGAATGTTCCATTCATGTGCATATGCCCTTTGCATTATTTCCTTTTAGTATTAACAAATATATATATATATATATATATATATATATATATATATATATATATATATATATATATATAAAAAAAAAAGGAGGGAAAATGTACTGTTGGTTAAGAGAAGTGTAGCTTTCTTCACATTCTATTTGTGTTGCCATATAAACAGTAAACAATTGAGGCAGTTTCTAAGGACAGTGTGAACCTGCAAGTGCATTTAGCCTTGCAGATAACAAATAATAAGAAAAAGTAATGTTGTTTAGTTATTAAAATGAAAAACAATGAAATAAAAATAAAAAAGTCCCAACACAAACGTGGTTTCACCAATTTAATAGCACAAAACACAAAGATCCCAACGACTGAGCGCTTTCACCATGAGAATGGCTTCATCAGAGTAACGTTGGTTGGTGCAAATAACATTTAAATACCCCATTTTCTACCTACTGACCAATCCACATTAAATTACATCATTGCAAAAATTAAAAAAAAAGCAGTTGATTATACATGAAATATAAAAACATGATTGAACCAAAATACAAGATAAAATGCACTTGTACAATATGCTTAAAGATAAAAAGTGTTGTGATGCAGATATACGTTGCTAAATATATAAAAAAAGAAATTTTATTTTAATCACATTTGCTTTAGACTTAAGTGTAGGAAGAATAGCAATACTGTCATTGAAGCCAGGTGGATGCATAGCATTTAGCCTAAGTTGCCACATAGTCTCCAAATTTTCCACCTTTAGTTTCAAGTCACCTCCTCTTTCACTACTTTTCACCTTGTCAATGACAAAGAAAATACACTTTTAAAATTAGTACAACATGTACTATGCCTATAGAGTGCATTATGAGTATCTTTGTTTCTGATGGCCCTAACATGTTCAGTAATCCTTTCCTTAAGTCTTCGTGCAGTTTTGCTCACATAAAACTGGTGCAGCTGATACAGGTGGCAACATATACTAACATGTTAGTGTTACAGCTACACCTTCCCGGGCAGCTCAAAGAACAGCTGTAACCAGGTATGGACACATATGGGCCATCATTGATGTACTTACATACACTACAGATCCCACATTTGTACATTCTAGATATAAAAACTTGCAACTAGAATTCTCTACAGTGTCCTTAACATTTCTCCCTCGACTGTAAACTATCCTAGGTCTCAGGCCAAGAATTTCCTTACTTGCATCCTTAAGACCAAAGTGCCATGCATAGTTGATGGCTGAAACAATATCTTGGGAGAGGTGATTGTATCTAAGGACCATTGTAGATGAACCATCAGACTGTTGTTGGGGTGGTTTTACTGGTAACCCAGCATGAAGTATAGGTTGGTAAAGGGTATCTCTCTTCTTTAAAACCTCACGTTTGACCGTCAAAATTAATTTTAAGGGTATCCTCTATCTAAAAACATCCCTACAAGTTGAAACAACTCACATTTAAAAGTATCAGAGTTGCTCACCAATCTCGACAGTCTGACCATCTGCCCCTTAAAATTACCTCTTACCCCTTAAAATTAATTTGTTAATTAATCTGTGAAGGCACCAAGTGATTGCACATAGTATATAAATGGGCTTTTTAATTCAATGAATTCAATGAAATGACTGCAATTTTTAAACCTGATTTAGTTCTGTAAGGATATTTCAGCCCAGTTATCTGGATGTATACTCTAGAAAGTTCTGTGTCACTTAGAATTTTGTCCCAAAGCAGAATACATATCTCCCACCACATGCATGTCAACAACAGAACCATTTTTCTAAGCTGTATTTCTCTTGAATGGTGCATCTAGTTCATGTCTAACTTGGTATTATTCTTTTCATAGTGTACCTTGTACCACATGTCAGTTTTCTTGCAAATCTTGAAAGTGGCTCACACTCAAAATTTTCAAAATGTTAGCTTTTTGAATGTTGTGATGAATTGTAATGCTTCATCTGTGTGGTGGCAATTGTCAGAGTGTAGCTGTGTCAGAAAGCTGAAAGTTTTAAACTGGCAGTTTCCCTTTTCCCTTTTTGTTTTACAGTTCTGTAGGTAAAACTTGTCTCTTGATCAGTTACACTGCAGATGCATTTCCTAAAGAGTATATCCCCACAATGTAAGTATCTTATTTTTAGCTTTTTTTGTGGGGAGGGGGCTGATTAAGTATATAATGTCATTTGTACAGATACATTATTGATAAGGAGAATGCTTATAATTTTGTTTGATTTGACCTTTTATCACTACTTAAGAGATAACACTAAAACACTTTTCTAGAACAGCATTTTGGAATTTATCCTTTGTCCACTTTTTTATATTCTCTTTAAGGAAATTTCACAGTGCAGAGATTAATCCACAACCATGATGCTGATCTTGCAGTTACAGTAATACACGACATGATCATAATGAACACATTTCCTAGTCTCATCTTTTTTAATGTTCTTTTCTTCACCTTGATTCTTTGATTTCCCACCTGGATAGGTTTCATGAATTATCATCTACTGATTCAAAAATAATCTCAGCTAGTGTCACAGTGTTATCATTTTTTTCAGTTTTCATCTAAGTATGTGGTAGTTCTCCATTTCATAGTGCTTGATCCGGAGTGAATGCCAGCTGCTAACCCCATGTGACTCTACTGGCTTCTAGCATTTGGATGTGTATTTCCTAGCAAGGATCATCACTGACCAGAAGAGTAAGACCTGTGGGCAAATGGATCTCATCCAGAATGGTCACTATAGTATGTAGGGTGTTTTTTGGCAAACCATTTAGTCACTGAAGTGATCTTTGTGACTAAAAAAAAGAAGTTATGTTTTACCATAACGTTCCATCTGTGTTGTCGATTTTCACTGATATTTGACAATGGATTCAGTTCTGAGCCTTGGAACCTACTCGGTCATTAATTTCAGCTCGCACCTTCCAAACTCTGGAGCCAGGCACTACCCATAGTGCTCCTCTTGAAAATTACCTCAGATTGAGTTTGCCCAACATAGAAGACAGACAGACAGAATTTATAGTTAAATAAGAGATATAATAGTCGGAGACCAGATATGTGTCCTTCATATGAAGCTAGCTATGGAAAATATGGTCCACTAAGAGTCTCAGGTTGGGGGAAGGAGGGTGGGGATGTCAAGGATCAGTGAAGATCGACAACACAGATGGAAAGTTATGGTAAGACATAACTTCTTTATCTGATGTTGTCAATCTTCACTGAATCTTTGACAGTGGGACAGAGTCCCCAGCTACTTTAGTCTTGGGATGTCTTAAGGAATAATATTTCTAAGCACCATCAAGCCGAATGATGCCTGTCCCCTCGAGACCTGATCCAATTTGTAATGAGTGATAAAAGTATAAGGAGAAGACCAAGTGGCTGCTGCGCAGATATTGTCCAAAGATGCTCTGGCATGAAAAACTGCGGAAGTTGCCATTGCTCTTGTTGAATGGGCTTTAACTGGATGTGAAAGTTGAAGTCCTCTAGAATGAGAGATGAAAGTTATGCAGTCTCTAAGCCATTTGGTCAAGGTAACCTTTGAAACAGGATTACCTAATGAAAGAGAGGAGAATGCCACAAATAATTGGTCAGATTTTCTAAAATCTTTTGTTCTGTGAGGATAGATACTTAACTGTCTGTGAACATCTAGTGAGTGAAGGGCATACTCCCTTTTATTAGAAAAATTAGGGAAGAAGACTGGCAGTTGTAGAGTTTGGTTAATGTTAGATTCTGATTCACTTGTTGTTTAGGGGGGAATGCAAAAAGGTTGCAGCAAGGTTGGCCCCAGTGACGAAAAATCTCATTCACCAACACAGGATTTAGAAACCACTTGTAAGGCATGAGAATGGTTCTGCTCAGTTTGTCTGCTATCACATTGGAGCTCCCCAAAATGTGCATTGCTATGAGAAAGCAGTTGGAAGAAATTGCCCATTGCCATACTCTGAGGGCTTCTTGACACAATAGGTAAGATTTGGAACCCCCTTGTTTGTTGATGTACCAGACTACTGACATGTTATCCATCTGAATAGCTATACAAAGTCTCAGACTCCTTGTTAGGAGGATGGATAATTGGACTTTCCTCGGCAAGTTCCCTTTTTGTGGCCACTGCTATCACCATGGCATCAACTGGTATTCCTTTGGACCAGTGAAGCTCATTCTTTCTGGCTGGCTTTTTCGGGATCGGCTCAATGGCATCGGGCATCTTCCATGCCTGTTGAACGATCAATTTAATGAGATCATCAGCAGGTGGAGAGATCCAAGAATTAGAAGGCTGGGCATGAAAAGGCTCCAGGTATACTGACTCTGGGGAAGGTTGGATGGAGGACCAGCCACCCCTCTGTTTCAGGATTTCTAGGATGACCTCAAAGGAAACATCATCTGGGGTGACCTGGGGAGCCTTCCCCTTCATCACAATCAGTATATTCAGTGAAAGACTCTTCTGGGGAGTCTAAGTGCTTCCTTTTGCACTTCCTCTTTGCAGGAACTTCCTTGGGTGGATGATCCAGGGGAAGTGTCTAAAGAGGAAACCACCAAAGTGGGTGCAACCCCTGGACTTTTGTTCCCTCTGTCTCGGGGATGAGTTAGATGGCAGCAAAGGTCGAGGGGATATAGACAATTGCCCCAACAAGAATGGCAAGGACTGTGAGTCCTCAATGGACAAGACCTTCTCCATGACTCGGAAGGCCGACCCCCCCTCTGTAGAGGGATGAGAGCCCAGAATTGAAATAGACTCCTTTGGAACTGGGGTCACACCCCACAACAAGGATGTGGCCCCCTAAGCAGAAGCCTAGGTTGATACTACAAGGGCCAAAGCACTAATGGATATGGATGGCTCTGAAACTAAGGAATCTGATCCATGCACCATGGAAGAAACCAGAGAGCCCCGACCCCAGGAGCCCTGCAGTGCTGAAAACTCGGAAGAGCTCAAGGTAGCTCTTGGAACCGGAGAAGAGGATGCTACCAGAACAGAGGCAGCCGGTGTCGTGAGTGTCGGAACTGGGCACTCCAAAGACGCAACAGGAGTTGGCAGAGGTGGAATTGGCGGTATTATAGACAGATAGGTATTATATAAGTTCTGATGCCAGTGTGGCTAGGAACAGAGGATAATCCCCTTGCCGTCAGAAGCTGATCCACCAATCTCAAAATATTGGCTTCTTAGAGACTCTTAGTAGATCGGATAGAGGCAGTCGAAGGAGGCTTAGGAGGTCTCACTTCAAAAAAGAGACTTAGTGGTCTGTCTTTAAAAGGATCAAAGGTTGTTGGGTATCTTGTCCTAGGGAAGAAAGGCATCTGAGACTGTTTCAGCACTGAGGATACTGAGGGTACCAAAGAATTTGCTGTTGGCTCTGATACAGTTTAAGGTGTGGGACCAGATAGACCTTCCAGTGCCGAAGAGCTCTTCGGTACCAAGGTCAGCTTAGAGACTTTCTTGGATGGTTCCGATGAACTAGGAAGCAAAGAAGGTCTTTTCTTGGTAGAGGAAGAAGAGGAGGATGAAGATGTGCTAGCTTCAGTCCTAGATCCAGAAGTGGCCTTTTCAAAATCAGATTTGAGGAGTCCCTTCAAAAAAAGTTTATTCTTCCTCTCAGTAAGGGTACGGGTAGTGAATCCATGATAAATTGAACACTCTTCCTGAAAATGAAGTTTCCCCAGGCAGTATACACATAAAGTATATCTGTCAAAGTTGGGCATCTTACTCTGGTATTTCTGGCATCTTTTGAAACCAGTGGTGCCTTTTGAAGTCTTAACAGGGGAGAGTTGTTTTTCAGCCATACCAAAAAAAAAGGGATGAAATACACAGTCACACAGATAAGGAAAATATATAGAGATAAAGACATTTTTTTCTTTAAAAATTAAAAAGGGATAAGTGCATGTAAAGAGATAATAAAGGGTATACATGTACCAACAATGGTACTAAAAAAGACTACCAAAGGTAGAAAGATGAAGAGAAAAAAAAACAGAGTCAAACTAAGCTACAAGAGGAGCTGGTAGACAGAGAAAATGTTTAAGAAGAAAACTAAGTAAAAATACATAGATATGAGTATTAAAAGAAATAAACTTACTCAAAATCAGCCTAGGCTCGAGAAAAGGACAAATGCATCTGTCCTACAAAGCAGCAAACGAGATCTGAGGTAATTTTCAAGAGTAGCACTATTGGTAGTCCCTGGCTCGAGAGTTGTAAGGCATGAACTGAAATTAATGGCCGAGTCAGTTCCAAGCCTCAGAACTGAGCCCACTGTCAAGGATTCAGTGAAGACTAACAACATCAGATCAATCATTGAGCAGAATTTGGGAATCTCCAGCAATTATTTGGAGTATGAGGAATCATCTTGCTCATATGATTTGGTGTAGCAATCAGAGTATTGTAGGCATCACCAAGCAAAAAAATGTTTTATAGTCTGTGATGATAAATAGTAAGCCAGAGTCATTAGTAGTATAGTATATCTTGATCAAACAGAGTGAGCACTGTATGAGTGCAGCCTCCTGTTGTCTTCAAAATGAAGCTGGGAACTTACCGGTTGGTTTCAGGGTGATGTGTAGCATGATGTCCATTTCTTCCTGGCCTACTAGAATCTGTTTACAAGCTGTCATTTTTGAGAAGAGCCACTGATATTTAATATTCTTACCCATGAAGGGAAGAATTTCTATAAAGTGGTTTATTAAACTGCTGTAGACTGACCAGTCAGCCAAACATAGGGTGAGTATCTTCTGAAGTACTCCAGTGGTAAGTCATTTACTTGTATGAATCAGATCAGCAGATTTTTAAAACAATTTAACTTTCCATCTAGACACTTTGGAAGATTTCATTAGTCTGAAATCCCCATTACAGACTATTTTGTAATAAAACTAAGAATTTCTCTGAAGATGAGATGAAAAGATACAGTCTAACTATGATGAATGCATCCCTAGTTACCTGAAATCCTTTCAAGAGTTACAAAGCTCTCTGAACCACAGACCATTTGGACCACTCTATGTTCTCTCTCTCTGAATGTATGTATATATATATATATATATATATATATATATATATATATATACACATATACATACATATATATATATATACCTTCCCATACTGCTGTGTCCCTAGGGAACCTAAAAACATGACATCTCTTGAATCTTCTAGTTGTTAAACAACAGAATCATGATACTGCATTGTGCATCCAGTGTATATCTTTCAGTGTTAAGGAAATGGAGTCCCTCTCCATTTGTTTAAGCAAATTTTGTGTGAAACAATCCAGGATTTTGTTGGGGACCAAAAGAACCATGACAGTGTCTTCTGCCTTCTTTGTGTAATACCCCTCTCAAGGGAAATCATAGCCAAGACCATACGATTTAGGATTTTTGGTGCAAGCACTGATTTAAGTACCTCCAGTTTTTGATCTTCATGGTTATAGGGGGCCTAAGCTCAGACTAATAGACAAGTGAGGAAATTTGTTTTGCAAGCATCAGGAACTGCTGATGTCCTCAGAGTTTTTATCAATTTATTATTCCACTGAAGATCTTACACCTCAAGGGTCAGCCATGAGATAGTCCAGTACAGAGTGGTTGAGACTTCCTCTGGTTAACAGTATAATAGGCAATTTAATAACGTCCATTCTAGTGGTAGCTGGTGACTTCAAATCAAAGGGGGCTGCAGGAGACAGCTGAATGGGCGTGGTCAGCTAGAAAGGGGTGTGGCCAACTAGCGAGGGGTGAAGCTATGTTACAGAAATACTCATTAACTCGCTAGTTATTTTACATTTATCTTAAAATACAGACAAAAAAGTATTACAGTTTTGCAAAGATATAATTATAACAGCAGTAAACAGCAGGATGATTTGTTTTATTCACACCGAGCCCCAATTCCCATTGCCTACCCCACCCACAGTATCTGATTTGATCTTACAAGGTTAAAAACAAAAACAGCAACAAAAAAAGACAATACTGTCATTAAGGTAAATATTCTTTTTTTTCACATAAACAACACTCAATTCAGAGCTTATGGTTGATCTTACTTCACTCAAATTCACATTAGTCTTGCAAAGCAAGCTAGAACTGCAGTCATTCCATTTCCACATAAGCATTGCCCCATCCCAACTGCCTACCCAGAGAATCTGCTTTGAACCTACAAGTTTAAAATCATGAAAATAAAAGACCACTGTTACATTACTGTATTTTTTTTCATATCACATAGTCAAGAACTTGCACGTGGTCTTACTTCAGTTCACCCAAACACACTTTACTCATGAAAAAGTAGAGTTTGTTTCAACAACAAAACATTGATAGGCCATCCTAATTTACCTTGACTAACCCTGCAAAAAATACTAGGTTAAAAAAAACAGATGTCATCTACAAACGGCTCCAGAACACACTGTATACCTAGTATCTCTTTGACTCCTGCCAGGATAATATATTTAAAAAAAAAAGTGATCAACAGCCCCCAAAAGACATTGATCACTAGTATCTGGTTGACCCTCTCAGAGTATTATGTTAAAGAAAGAAAATCATCAACGGTCCCCAAAACACATTGCCTCCCTAGTATCTGCTTAACCCTGCCAGAATATTATATTAAAAAAATAAAAAAACAGAAAGTCATCAACAGCTCCCAAAATGCATACACCACCTACTAGTATCTGGTTGACCATGCCAGAATATTGATAGAAAAACATCACAAACAGCCACCAAAACAGCCAGCTCACTGCAGATTCAGTCTTCTACTGCTATCTGATTGAACCTGCCAGACTCCAGGCCTAGGATGTCAGAAAGAATATTTAAATTTCTCTTCCCCATTTGAAAAGTATCTAGTCAATCCTGCCAAGAAAATAATTAAATACAGAAATTATTTGGTCGACCCTATCTACCACGAAAAAAATGCAGAAAGTATCTGGTTGGCACTGCCAAAAAAAAAAAAAAAAAAATCACTCAAAACTTAATTACTTTTTTTTTTAAAGGGGAATAACTTCAAAAAATCCTTCCTTGCCAAACAATCCTTGGCTTCTCTTACCTAATCATAATCTGATTGATGGACAAACAAATTTCAGTGCTCCCCATAGTTTTTTTTTTCTCCTGCTCTTTCAGTCATCCATCTCTCTCACACTGTCCTTTGCAAATTAATTGTGTTAAAGCACGGGAAGACAATGCGAGAACAACAGGACTAATCAACAGCCACGTCACCTACTCAGATTACGTCACGTGGCTGCTGACTTAACAGTCCAAGGTTAATTGAGAGGTCAATTAAAGATTGTGTGGATTCCTGCCTGTTGTTTTTACGTTTATAGTATTTAGTTTTTGGTATTTTGTTTGACTTAACAGTCCAGTCAGGTTCTAATTTACCCATAAACCTATAATCTAGGAACCTTACATGTTCCCAAATTCAAGAACTGAAAGCTGAGTTCTCAAAACTGTGAAGTTTATGTGTGAGCAGGGTAATATAAATTGTTGTATCTTGGAGAATTCACTTGTTTTAGAACTGCAGTAATCTTGGATGCACAAACAGAGGGAAATAATCACACAGCACTATCCGTACCACTGCACACATAGAAACTGCACTGGCAATGATTTCCTGTAAAAAAGTAGGGATCAGAGAATTTAACATCAGGTTTCTGAACTTAACAAGGAACCTCATCCATAAAATCTTGATGAGGAATAAAGAAGCCCATAATAATACCAGAAATTAAACTGTTTATTTCAAAATGTTTGTAATTATGTTTATTAATCTAGCTGCAGCAAACGATGTCAAATCAAATTTACATGCCACTGACTGTGAATAATAATAATACTACTACTACTAATAATAATAATAAAAAGTAAAAGGAAAAAACAACCAAAACAAGTGACTGTAACAAAGCTTTGGGTTAAGCACATTTTGAAACCTGACCATGTAGCCAGGTAGCAGACATTAGAATCAGCAACAGTGGAAAGTTAAAAGAAAAAGAAAATCTGCTAGTGAACTCAGCAAGTTAAGCAATGTGTAATATGTCTTAGAGGACAAAGAAAAGTAGGTTAATAATTCACTAAACTTGTGACTATGCAGACACATTCCAAAAACATGCAATAGGTGGATGAGACACTCTAAACTGGCCAGGTGTGATTGTGTGTGTGAGTGTGTGGTGTGGAAGAACAGCCATGACAGGGTCAACCACCCGGCAGTGTGAACCTTGGCTGTAGATGATTGTCATTGTTGAAGTGACACTCCGACCCTATGTGCAAAAATGGGAAAAGGGGTTGCTGATGAATGAATGCAGACAACAGCAAAGGTACACATCTTACTAGTAATTTGCAGAAGTGTTAATTATTGTGATAGAAGATATCTCATATGCTCTGATTTAACTGGGTTAACTGTAATTGAGTAGTAGTTTGCCTTCATAGTTAAAATTGTTTAGGAAATCATGCACTTACATTATTAAAAAAAAGAAGATTTTGAAATGTGACATTTTATAAATTGTACAGCTAGCCCATCAGCACAGTATACTTGCATTAATGTCAAACTGTCTTTTATAATACTAGCTGAAATATTATACCTGCTTTATCTGATCAGCTCCTTCATGCTTTCCACCAAAATCCTAATATTCCTACTTGATTATTATGCAAAACAATTGAAGAGCCTAAACTGTATAATATTTGAACTGGAGACCATTTTATTTACTTACATTTGATAGCGCTGATGACGCTAGTAAGCTAAAGTGCCTTTTCACTGATGTCAGTTTTTCAAGCATCAGTCTGAGTAAGAGCTCTGCATAAATCAGATAACTTAGTAGAAAATAATAAAATCTACATTTGTACCACTTCAAGTTGTAACTGCATTATTCCACTGCATATTGCTGTTTTGACAGCTAATACATTTAGTTCTTTTTAATAAATCTGCTGGAAAGGTATCTGCCACTCACACATAACTTTACCTGATGTGTAGCCATCCAGCCATCCACGTCACATATGTGACAGTGGATGTGTCAGTCCGATCTCCTTCCACTTTACTGTGGTTGCAAACTACATAAACCTGTGGGCATCTGTACACTGATGCCTTCTCTTCTTAATCTGGACTGCTTTTACAGCAGTCCGGATTTACAGAAACTAGTTTTTTTAAACCCGGAAGTCACCGAGCACGCATGCGTATGTAGTTCGAGTTCCAGGGCTTTAACACCAAGTCAGTCAGACTCGCAGCTAGCAGTATTATTTAAATACTACCAGCTACTAAATATTTTATTTTTTGAAATCTTAATCTTTTTCCTTTCTTTTCGCAGCTGGAAGGGCTGCAGCCCTGCAGTCCGATGACACAAGCCACCCCTGATCCATTCAGCACTCTAGTGATGATGAGTATTTTCTGTTAGTCCTACAGGATTAAACACGAGTTAGCCACAAACCAAACCAAGAAGCTACTTTTCCTTCCTCTCCTTCTGTATCCCAGTACTTCCAAACTTTTCAGCCTTAAAGCCAAAGTTTCAGTAGCTAAAATCAAACAGTACTGAGGATAAAGGACATTCATGATGGTTCCCATTTTAAGTACTATTCTATTTGAAATAGAAAATCCTAGTTTTACCAATGTGTTGGAGTCCACATAAAGTAATTCAGTAACCCTAGTCATTCTCTCTCTCTCTCTCCAAGAGACCAAACTTGCACAAGATAAAAAAGATAATTCCAGGATACTTTATCATATGCCTTTTTTGGCATTAGTAGATAGTATCAGTGATCTGGTCTAGGTGACTTATGTTGACTAATGTTGTCAAAATGGGCAAGGGTACTTGCCAGTGATAAGTGGGTTGAGGACCCAGCATACCCTGACCTATACCAGGGACCCATGCTAACAGTGTGAGGGGTGTATGTACCCTACTGGCCAGTGTTTGCCTGCCGTAAAGCCCAGCAGCCCTAGGTCAATAAGCTACTGGCCAGCCAGTGTCCAGTAGCTTGGGTTACTTGAGATAGCACTGTTGAGTGAAAGCTGGGCATAAAACCAATCAACCTACATGACATGAACTAAGAATTGCCACACTCAGTGTAGGCTCACTGACAAGACGAGGCTTGGAAGTAGATGGCATGATGGTAACCAAGAGGCTGGGCACCCTGTGTATCCAGGAGACAATGTGGAAGGGCAGTGCAGCAAAACCACTTGGTTTAGGATCCAGAGTCTACTACGCAGGTGGAGGACAGGCTAGAAATACAGTGGAAATTGTGGTGAGGAAGAGACTTTAGAAGACAGTGAGGGATGTGATAATAAGTAGTGACAGACTCATGGCAGTCAGACCAGTATAATGATAGAGCATCAGTAGCTCTGGGGTAGATTCAGCAATTGCAAAGTCATTCCCCAGTGAAACAGTTAGCTATAGCATAAACCACTGGTTGCCACAATCAGCTGCAAACAGTGGTCAGAGAAGGCTCTAAGGTCAACAGAGACCAGGTTGAAGACCTATAATTTGACTGGAGGAAAAGCACAGCAGTTCAAGGAATTACTCGGGGCTGTAGCATCTCAAGAAGAAGAGGAAATAATTGGAGTTGAAGAAGAATGGCAGTGCCTCAAAACAGCATGTGTAAGGGCTACAGAACAGATATGTGGCCAAGCCAGGTATGAAAATAAAGTACACAAGGAAAGCTGGTGGTGGAATATAAATCCCAGGAAGTCATCAAAAGAAAGAAGGAGTGCAGGAAAAAAATGGGAGCTAGAAAAGACAGAATATGCTAGGAAGGGATACTGGTTGGCTAACAAAGAGGCTAAGAGAAGAGTTACAATAGCAAAGAACAAGGCATCAGAGGCACTCCACCAGCTTCTAGAAAGTGACTCCATGAATGGCACAAAAACATTTAGTTTGCAAGGCAAAGACAGAAAGATAAAGAAGATAGTCAGGCACCCTTCATAAGACATGTTAGAAATAACCAGCTCACCAGTCCACAGGACTTCAGAGGCCTATAGAAGGGGTACTTGCAGCAGTTTCTGAATGAAGAAAACCCCAAAGAAGCTATTCTGTCCCAGACATAGCCTACAGTGAGAGAAGAAGAGCAGCCCACCCTAGAAGAAGTCAGAACAACGCTAAGGAAAATTAAGTCATGGAAAGCAGCAGGCTCAGATGAGGTCACAGCAGATATGATCAAGATGTTGCATGAGATAGGGAAAATGGCTCCTGAGGGTACACATAGCAGTATGGAGAAAAACAAATATATCCCAGATGATTGAAGAATAAGCACAGTAGAGAGAGTTTGTCCAAGAACAAAGGGGACATTCACAACTGTGGACAGTATAGAGGCATCAGACTCCTATCACACTGCATGAAAGTTCTGGAGAGGGCAATTGATAAACAAATACACAGAGTAGTAGAAACTAAGATAGGAAATGAGGAGTTCTACTTCAGATTAGGATGCTGCACAACCTACCAAATGTTTGTAATTAGACAAATACTTGAAAAAGCTAGAAATGAGGAAAGAGTTCAACTGGGAATTCCTAGACTTGGATAAAGCATATGACAATGTCCCAAGAAAGCCAATTTGGGTAGTCCTATGGTGGCTTGACATTTCAGAAACATTGGTCGAATTAGTGTAAACCGTGTACAAGGACCAAATGACTCAGGTATGAACAGTGTTCGGTCTTGTATAGGGGTTCCCAGTGGGAGTGGGTGTGCTTCAAGGTTCAGCTCTGAGCCTACTGCTCTTCATACTGGTGACAGACTACATTAACAAACAGATTGGAGGGGACAGGTCAACAAAGTTGCTGTATGAAGATAATGTGGCATCACAGGCAGACACTGAGCAAGAATTTCAGCAAAAGGTAGGGGAATGGAATGCAAAACTGAAGGCACATGGGTTGAAGTTGAGTACAGATAAGACAGTTGTAATGGCAGAAAATGGGGGAAATCAGAAGAAGATGAGAATTAAAATAGATTGGAAAACAGTGGAAAAGGTTAACAGCTTCAAGTATCAGGGAGGTGGTGGTTGAGGTGAAGGGAAGTCTGAATGAGGAGGTCAAAGCTAGAATCAGAGGGGCTGCAGTCAACAGACACAGAGTGTCAGAGGTAGAGCATGACAGAGGAATGCCAAAGTAGCTGAAAAGTAAGGTGTACAAAAGAGTGGTACAACCAGTATTACTATATGGTACAGAAACCTGGGACAAAAAAGCAGATCAGTTGAGGACACTAGAGGTGATGGACGTGAAGTACCCGAGATGGGTGGTAGGATGCACAATGTGTGACAGGCGAAGAAATGAGGACATAAGAACAGAAGACAAAGTAGCTCCAGTTACAGGAAAGGTCAAAGAGAACAGATTACAGTGGTTCAGGCACATGTGCAGGAAGTCAGAAGACAGTCTGGTAAAACAATTTGGGACAGCAAAGTAGAAGGCCAGAGGAAATGAGGGTATCCAGCAAAGAGGTGGATGGACTATGTGAGAGAAGACCTGCTACATTCAGGCACGAGTGTTGAAGAAAGGAAGATAATGGCATTGAATAGGCAGAGATGGCAACAAGTGAAACACCCTGACTCCATGTAAAAATTGGAAAAATGGGTTGATGATGATGATGATGATTATGATTTAGTATCAATGCATTATGGTGGAATGAAGTGGTTGACTGGACATCCTAAAGGACACATCTTTCAATATTCCTAATGTGTCTTCATTGGAAAAATCCAATTTGGTCCGGATAGACTAATAAGACTATCACTGTCTTTGGTCTCTGTGCCCTTATTGACATATAAAGCATACAGTCTTCACATAGGTGGGGTCTTTGTCCTGTTTTGATACTAGAGCTGCACAGGTATATTTCTACGGGAAATACCTCTTTGGGCTTCATCCAAATTAAAAAGTTTCCACAGGGAGTTCAGCACCTTTTAAGACAGGGGGATGCATATTTCTGCTGATAAGCTGTCTCGGTCCATTACCTTTCAAGATTTTAGGCTTTTTGTTTTGAAAATACTCTGACAGAACATGTAGTAATATGGGTAGCTTTAGCTCCTCAGAAAATATGAGTGCATTTATTCTCAGCAGGGCTTATAGATGCTTTCCAAAAGATCTGTCAGAGACACATGGCACATTCAACAGGTTTGAGATGAAGAACTTTAAGGAGTTAAGAGTTGAGGTGGTGGATGTCAATGACCCTTTTCCTCCCTTCCTAAATTTTATCCTCCTGATTAGCTCCTGTAACGTCTTCTGTCTACTGGAGTAATACTTTTCAGCATAAGAGGTTTCTGGTTTCTGTAAGTTTATAATTTAATATTTGTTGAGGCCTCAGTTCAAGAGTCTACTGAACTTAATACTGCTAAACAAACCTTGACCTAATCTAAGCATCTGAATGCCAGCATTATTTTAAATAAAAAGTTTTCATAATGCTGTATGCTATTAAAACCTTATGTGGTTATTAGAAACAGTTAATAAAATAGCACCTCCTAGTATGCCTGAAAGGACCAGGTCACTCCTTGAAAGTTTTCAGTGAGTTTATTACTTAGACTTCTGCAGAAAATAGTTGAGACTAGCCCATGAAGTCATCTGGGACAATGGAACTGCTGAAGCTCAAGGTCATAAAAGTAAGACATGTTTCTGTGAACACAGAGGCAAGCAGCATAGATGTTTTGTCAAAATAATGTTTGCCATTTTTCTCTGAAGATGCCAGTCGTTGGAATATATTTATTTCTTTAATTAGCTTCATGAGTCTGAATCACATGATGTTCTTTTTGTGTTGATCACTGCTGCAGTAGAATTAGCTATATGAGTTATATCCTATCAAGGATATAACAGCTGGCCAGCTTCCAATGCCTCAGGGCACCTTCCACAAGCTTAGCTGAGCTCACTAAAATAGAAATATGGGCACAAAGCCCTTCAGAGCTTTACTGCCACAGAAAGTATGCTCCCCTGAGGATTTTGAGGATTGATGGTCGGCATCTGCTTTTCTTTGCTGAGCAGATAAGTTCCCTTTGTGGGAAATAGCTTCCATTTTCTTAAATTCTGTTGCTGTCTCATTACATTCCTCTTCAGAAAAGTTATTTTAAAGATAGGACTGTTTCTAAAGTGCAGTGTTCTTTTAAATGGAGCAGTCATTTCTTTCTGTTAGTAGAAAAATATCATATACTAATAAAAATGTATTTTCTATGAAAAAAATGTGTTTATTTTAACACTGTGGGGCTGCCATAGTTATTTTAAAGTGTTTTTTTACTGTGTTTTTTTCCTGTCAAAAAGTAACTTTTGTGAACTGGTAGTTTTACCGGCATTTGCTGCTTGTCTTCCCTGGAAAAGAGGCACCATTCTCATCTTAACCCTGGAACAGACTGCTGGTCCCAAGGTTGGTCCCTCTTCCAGCCACAAAAAGAAAAAGTTAAACAGTCTTTGCCACAACAGCAGGCAAACAATTGCCTCATCTACAGGTAGATTCCTCTGTTATGGCCATTTGTTGTACTTCAAACCCCTCATCTTTTACCCTGGATCCCTCTGGTGTCGCATCTACAGCCACTATGGACTGGGGGTTAGCCACGTCCTCTGTAGTGGTTGTATTCCACTCTGTGGACAAGGGTGAGCCACTCTTGTTGGTCCTGGGAGAGGGAAGATGAAGGTTTCCTTGTTGTGTCAGAATGTTCTGCCCATCCCTGGAAAAATGTTTGTTGCCATTAGTAACATATTTGGCCAAATTTTACATGTCATAAATAAACAGAAAACCAAACATGTATCTACTCCTCCTCAAATTTCTTTGAATAGGAGTAGTTTACTAGGACTGTCTCATGATTCAACATAGGCTATCAATCCTTCTTGTAAAGTAGTTTCTGATAAAAGAAAGAAGGATTCCTATTTTCCTGAAGAGATTCAAAATTCTGAATCTGAACAGGAAGATTCAGGGACAGATTCAGGATTTTCTTTTCAGATTTCTGATTCAGACTTAGCAGAGGGCTCACTTTCTGATTCTCTCTTTAGGCTTTCTCTTTGTCTGAGACTATTGCTAGAATGTCCCACCAGTGTTTTCGGTGAGAGAACACTGAGGTTTCTTAGTCCCTGAGAAAATACAGTGAGCTGTTTCAGAAGGATTTTCCAGAACCTACACCCATTTCTCCTGTCCTGAAGACCACAGACGAAGAATCCACTTAAAACACCAGTTTATTGTACCTCTAGCGCTTCAGCAACCACCTTCAAGGAGTATAAAACATCACATAACTTACACAGTTTATATACCCTAATACATCTAACAATTAGCCTAAACCAATTAATCAATAAACATTAAAAAATACTTAATACTGCTTTCTCATCAGATAAGAAGACTAGTTTATTTTGTCTCTACATATAGTGTTTTCAGTGATGTTTTAATAGATATTGTTAAACACTACTGGAATTTTTTGTTTAGATCAATGGACCTAAAAAAATTATTGTGTAGGTCTTTAGGCATTTCATTTCGTAGAGGTAGGAATTTAAAAGATATCTTGGTACACAATAAATTTAAATATCCCACTGAGACACTGCAGTATAGGACCATGCAGAGACTAGGAACTTCACCCTGTGGTCATTGCAATGTTTGTCATTATATTGTTCCAACTTTTAAGTATATAAATGGCCATGTATTTGAGGCTAAAAATACATATAGCTGTAACACTGAATGTATTATTTATGCGTTGAAATGTCCTTGTAACCTTGTATATATAGGAGAAAGTAAAAGGAAGTTTAAAACTAGACTGCAGGAGCATGTCAGGAATATTATAAATAATAAAGAAGATAGCCCTGTTGCCAAACATTTTATGCTGGTTCACAATTCTAATCCAAATGGGCTACAAGCCACTATCTTAGAACATATTATGAAGGGTGTATTTTCTGATGATTTGTATAAAAAGAAGTTGCTATATAAAGAAAGTATTTTCATTTTGAAATATGACACTTTATTTCCTCAGGGTCTGAACGTGGAATGTAACTGGAAGCTTCTTATCTGATGAGAAAGCAGTATTAAGTATTTTTTAATGTTTATTGATTAATTGGTTTAGGCTAATTGTTTAATTGTTAGATGTATTAGGGTATATAAACTGTGTAAGTTATGTCATGTTTTATACTCCTTGAAGGCGGTTGCCGAAACGCTAGAGGTACAATAAACTGGTGTTTTAAGTGGATTCTTCATCTGTGGTCTTCAGTTTTATCTTTCCTTTTGGTTCGTGCAGTGTTTGGTCTGTTTTGTATGGTGAATGAATCTTCGTTTGGGATCCCTAGGCTCTTAAGGGATGACACACTGGAAGGTAGTCAAAAAACTATGGACAGTTTTGTAATGCATCAGAATGCTGCAGGTATGGCTGGTTCCAACGTTGCCAATACTTCTGCTAGAGTGGGTGTTTACTTCACATTTTTTGAAAGGCTTGAACAAGCAAGAAATTCTAGAGTGAATGATCCATTTGCCTCTGTGGGACAATTTGGCCCTTCTTCTAGTCCTTCTGGGGAATCGAGTGCTTTAATGAGTAAGTTGGAACAACTGCATAAATAAACTGCTGTATACTTTAATCTGTTAAGCTTGCAAAAATATGTTGACTTAGGTATTACAGCCAGGGGACTAAGAGCCTTTAAAAGTCCCTCTACTCCTTTTGATATGTCTGATGAAAGGGATGTGCAATTTTCTAAGAAATGGTTATTGGCAGCTCATCGTTGTACTTTAGAATGGATTTCCATTCTATTAGAAAGAGATCGTGTGAAACAAAACAAGCTTAAGGAAGACATTAGAGCTGCCTATAATGACTTATCTAAAAGACTTACATCTATGCAGTTTGACAAGTTTTTAGCAGATGTAAATATTGGTCTAGATAAATATGAAAAAGAACTCATTGATCGGAAATGCACAAAACTGAAAAGAGATCTAAAAGACTATCGAAGTAATCGTGCATTTTTATGGCAAAAACCAACACATTTTCACCGTAATAAAGGCTGTGGTCCCTTTAAGAAATCACCAGCTCCTTCTAGGAGTGTGTCTTTTGCTTCAGATGTTTTGGGCGTTTCCTCTAATGGTGGAGGTGAAGGAGAGCATTTTCCAGTGTTACCAGCAGCTCAAAATCCATCCAGATTAACCTCAGACTTTCGGAGAGGGAACCAGCAGTGTCAGGAAGAGCAGAGAGAGCAGAGTGAGTGGAAGAGAGGAAGATTTCAGTCTGGGAACTTTAACAATCGAGAAGGACACAGTTTCAATAATAAGAGAAGCAAATGGTATTAGTGTGAATGTAAATAATGTGCAAGATATTCTTGACAGTTCTGTGTCTTTTGTTAACAAAGATGTGGGTGAAACAATCCATGCAACTACTGCATCTGAGTGTAAAATCATTTCTATTGTTCATAACATTTCTGGTGTGTCTTTATCTGTAGATCAGATGAATGTTTTGAATTATGGTCTTAAATATATACCCACAGTGCTGCCTCGGTTACATGAATTAAAGTGTGATATTTTTAGACTGTGTAGGAAGATACATTTAATATATTTTTTTGCCAATAACCAGTATAAAGAAGGTGATGGTAGTTGGCTAGAATCTGATAGTTCAGAGAACAGTTTTTATTCTTGTGTATCTGACCCTGAGGAATGCTTTGATTGTGCAAGTGACTATAATGCCTATAGTTTGTTAAAAACTGACAAAATAATGAGTAAAAGTGATTTTATTCCTCCATACCAACATGAACATATAAAGTGTTTTTCTCAAATGTTGAATTTTGCTGTAGAAAATGCTTTTTGTGATTTTATGCAGTATAAGTTGGTATATAATTCGAATAAAAAGGAATGGAAGGAACTACAGGCATTAGCGAATAATGAACATCTTATTATTAAACCATCTGATAAAGGTGGTAAGATAGTGGTGATGAATGTTGCTCAATATTATAAAATGTGTATGACACATTTGGATGATATCAATACCTATGTTAAGAGTAATACAAATGAATATGTTAAGGCTATGAACGACTTTGACACCCTTATATCTAAGGGAGTGAGGTTAAAATATTTTTCACAAAATGACAAAGATAAAAAGTTTAATACTGATGACAGTGAGTTGGCTTTATTTTACTGTCTTCCAAAAATTCATAAAAGTGGGGTTGACCCACCTGGTAGGCCTATTGTATCTGCTCAAAAATATTTTTTATCTAATATTGGGAAATGTTTGCATGAATATTTATTCCCTTATGTAATAAAGTTACCTAGTTATATTAGGGATAGTTCTGATTTTTTGGAAAAATTATCTAAAATACAATGGAGTGCAGATATGTTTTTTATAAGTGTTGATGTTGTTAGTTTGTATACTAACATACAGTGTCAGTTTGGACTAGAAGCAGTAAAATATTTTTTGGGTGATAGTCCAGTAACGTATTATATTATTGAAATATTGGAATTTTGTTTGAATAACAACTTTTTTATGTTTAATGAACAAATATACAGACAAATCAAGGGCACTGCCATGGGGGCATCTTTTGCCCCCATGTATGCCAACCTGATGATGGGTTTGTATGAGTTAGAATGGTTAAACCATATAGATTTTTTTTAAAAATTATGTAGTTGGTTATTTTCGTTTTATAGATTATCTTGTTTTTATTTGTAGAGGTGGGATATCTTATGTTGGTCAGTTTATAGAAGCTATGCAACATAATAGATTTGGACTTTCCTTTGATGGCATACAGGTGGGCAAAGATATAACTTTTTTAGACATACATCTGATTTTGGAGGACAGCAATACTTTACGTACGTCTGTGCATAGAAAATTTGCTGATAGTAATCAATATGTGATGGGGACTAGATGTCATCCAGCTCATACTTTGGTCTCCTTGCCCTATGGGGAATGTATGAGACTTAGACGGCTATGTAATACTGACATGGACTTCTTTAAAGAAATTAGTGTGACTAGTGAGATGTTTAGATTGAGGGGCTATAGTGAAGCTAGTATTCAAATAGCTATAGATAAGGTTATTAATGAACAACAAAGTTGGTACTTATAAGTATGGAAGTAAGGGGTATAAGTTAGATGTTAGAAATCAAGAGAAAATACTAGTTTATTTTGTCTCTACATATAGTGTTTTCAGTGATGTTTTAATAGATATTGTTAAACACTACTGGAATTTTTTGTTTAGATTAATGGACCTAAAAAAAATATTGTCTAGGTCCTTAGGCATTTCATTTCGTGGAGGTAGGAATTTAAAAGATATCTTGGTACACAATAAATTTAAATATCCCACTGAGACATTGCAATATAGGACCATGCAGAGACTAGGAACTTCACCCCGTGGTCATTGCAATGTTTGTCATTATATTGTTCCAACTTTTAAGTATATAAATGGCCATGTATTTGAGGCTAAAAATACATATAGCTGTAACACTGAATGTATTATTTATGCGTTGAAATGTCCTTGTAACCTTGTATATATAGGAGAAAGTAAAAGGAAGTTTAAAACCAGACTGCAGGAGCATGTCAGGAATATTATAAATAATAAAGAAGATAACCCTGTTGCCAAACATTTTATGCTGGTTCACAATTCTAATCCAAATGGGCTACAAGCCACTATCTTAGAACATATTATGAAGGGTGTATTTTCTGATGATTTGTATAAAAAGAAGTTGCTATATAAAGAAAGTATTTTCATTTTGAAATATGACACTTTATTTCCTCAGGGTCTGAATGTGGAATGTAACTGGAGGCTTCTTATCTGATGAGAAAGCAGTATTAAGTATTTTTTAATGTTTATTGATTAATTGGTTTAGGCTAATTGTTTAATTGCTAGATGTATTAGGGTATATAAACTGTGTAAGTTATGTGATGTTTTATACTCCTTGAAGGCAGTTGCCGAAGCGCTAGAGGTACAATAAAATGGTGTTTTAAGTGGATTCTTCGTCTGTGGTCTTCAGTTTTATCTTTCCTTTTGGTTCGTGCAGCATTTCTCCTGTCCTGTCTGCTTTAGAGGATGTGGGTTTTACTGCTGCAGTTTTCCTGATAATCAACCAGCTGTCCATAAAAAGGCAGATAGGATGTATGAAGTTGCTATTTTTTTAAATTTATATGCAGTATTCCCAAACCTGACTCAGCAGCTATAGCTTTAGTTGATCCCACTGCTGCTAAGCGCTTGTTATTTCCAGTCCTGCTCTTTCAAACAAGGATATGAAAATCACTGATGGGTATGGGAAAAAGTTTATACTTCTGCCACTTTGATTTTCAGAATTGTGACTTGTCAGACTCATGTGTTAAAAGTTTGTTCTGATAAATTGTGAAAGTATGAGGAATGTTTTATCCACAATGTGTTCTTATGAAGAAAAATCTGCTTTAAATAACTTAGTTTATTCTACTGCACAGATCAACTCATTGTTTGCAGTGTGTGCATGACTCTGTTGATACATCTTCCAGGGATATGGCCACTGGTACTGTTTTAAAGAGGTTTGCTTGGCTGCATTTCAGAACCTCCCATATGATGTAAGAATAAGATTTTAAATTCTCCCATGGATTACATTTAGTCTTTGGCCCTTCTACCGCAAAGGTAATAAAAGTGTGATGAAAGGGGCAAGCTGATCCAGTGAAGCTAAAATTTTTCAGCCTGCCTTTTCCAAATTGTCCAAGGGATTTTCTTTTTCTTCATCCACTTTTGGCAAAAATAGAATAAACAGCCTCAACAGAATTCAGGTAAACAGATGTGTAAGAAGTGGCAAGGAGGTTCCAAAAATAAGTCTCAAACCTCCCAAAACCAAGGATACTCCAAAATGTCTGAATGACTATTCAAGAGACCATGTGACCCCCTCATGCCCTGGCCCCTTTCTGTTCCAGAAAGTCTGAATTTCCATTTTTTTTCTTTAGTAACATTTAGACAAATGGGTTCTGAAAGCCATTCATCAAGGTTACAGATGGCAGTTGGAGAAACTGCCTCCTTTGCAGGGGTCATTCCTTATCCTGAATACCAGACTATTTTGACTCAACCTGTTTTTCATCTCATGTCTTCCCCAAAAGTGATAGAACCAGTTCCTCCTTTCCAGGTGGGAAAGGTCTTTATTCAAGGATCTTCCTAATGCTAAAGAAAGAAAATGTTTGGAGATCAGTTCTGGATCTTTATTTCCAAAAATCTATTTGTGATAGTATCTAATTTCAAAATGTTGTCACGTCACAACCTGTTACCTATTGTTCCTCTTTCAAGTTTTCTAATGACACTGGACTTAAAAGATGCTTATCATTATATCCCTATTCATCCAGACTTCTGACATTTCTTAACGATTTTGTATAAATAGATCACATTATCAGTTTTCTGCCTTACCTCCTTGACTACCCACTGCATCGGCATCTGTCTCTAATTATAGCTCATTGCAGGCTACAGGGTATCCTCATTTTTCCATATTTAAATGACTTGCTGATCTTTGCAGAGTCTTTTTAAAGTGTCAAGACTCTCTCTGTCTACCTCTTTGGTGAGAGATCTCTTGCACAGACTGTGACTCCAAGAGAACATTCAAAAGGCTTTCTTGACTCCTTCACACAGGATTGTGTTTCTGGAATGTCACCTAGACACCTCAGTTCAAAGAGCTTTTCTTCCACAGGAAAAAATACATCATCTGATCTTGTCAATCTTCATTCCATCCCTGATAGATGGGTTTGGTTCCGATACTGGAACCGACTCGGCCATTACTACAGCTCATGCCAGCCAAAAACTCTCAAGCTTAACCTCTACTCAGAATCCCTCTCTCTTATGTACCTCAGATCTCGTTTGCCACTTTCCAAAATGGTTGTCAAGCAATTACTCTCAAGTGTAGTTGGTTTAGTTAAATTTTTATCAAGTTTTCTTATTTTTCTTAAATTTTCTTTAAAGCTTCTATTTTTATTCATGCACTTTGTGTATTTCTTTAAGTATCATCGCTGATATTCCCTTCCCTTTTACATGTTCGTGTATTCCTCGCTATCATTGTTTCCCTCCCCTCTGTCTCGCTTGTATTTTTCTCATCCCCGTACATGCTAGTGCATTTCTTTAAATTATCATTGCTGATAGACCCTTCACCTTCTGCTTTCCCTTCTAAATATAAAAGTTGTAAAAATATAATTCTATATCTGTGTCTCCTTTGTAAATTGACATTTTTATTCTTTAGGTGGCCTTTGTATATTTTACTCCTCATCTTGTCATGGGTGAGAAGGCTAAGGCCCCTTTTGGTTTCAAAAAATGCCAGAAGTGTGGCCATAAGATGTCCTCCTTTGATTTCTATTCTTTATGTGTGTATTGCCTCAGCCCCCACCACTTACAGGAAGATTGTAGCATTTGTCATGCCTTCACCCAAAGGGCTTTGGTAGAAAGGCATAAGAAGTTGATTCTAAAAGGACTATTGCCTTCAGCTTTTGGGGAAGCCTTATCCACTGCAGATAAAGTGAAAACAGATGTTTCATCCCCTTCAGCTTCATCTTTTATTGATAAATTTAAAAAGTCTGTCGGTTCTGACCTCCCCATGGGTTCCAAAATCCAAAATATTGAAGACCTTGGTTCCGAAAGTTCCCATGGAACCGCAGGCCTTTGCTGTTGACACTCTGGTGCTGATGACATCCGTTCTGGCACTGATTGCAATTTCGAGCCCTTTGACATCGAAGGCCTCGGTACAGGATATGACAGCTATCTAGCCAACTGAGACCTTTCTACCTAGAACTACATACTGCCCATCAATAGATCCCTTTGCTGGGGAACTACAGGGAGTATTTTTACAGAGGCCTAAGTCCCCTTCCACTTCATCAGTCCACTCCACCAAATGTCTCTCAGAACTCAACATGGAGAGGCTGGTGAATAAAATGTTGTGGGCTAGAGGGCTTTCAGGCCCACCTTTGGTACTGATTCCCTTAGGTCTTGGTACCGAGACTTCTTTAATTCCACTGACCACTCCTCCTCTATCCTCCTTGGAGGTCTTAGAGTCCTCTGTTCTGGATCTCCTGGCACTATGTTGGCTCCTGAGTTGTTCACTTCTTCGGAGCTGGCAGTTACCCTGAGCTGTTTGGTTATTTCTGAACCAGAGACCTCCTGGAGCCATGACTACCCTGTCAGTTCTAGGGAGCAGTTCTCAACTCCAGGTTTATCAGAGCCATTCCTGCTTCATGGGGCTTCAGCCTGAGTTAATTCCACTCAGACTTCAGTCTCAAGGGTCAGTTCATCAGAGCGAGGAGTGACCCCAGTCCTAAGGCAGTCCTTTTTGGTTCCTGGCTCCCTTCCCTCGTCAGGGGGGCCAGCCTTTGAGGCTATGCAGAAGGCACTTTCTTTTGCAGAGACTCAGTTGGCACCTACCCCCTTGGAACAGGTACCTCCCTCTAGCTCTATTATTCCTCCCACCTCTCCACTGGGACAATGGGTGTTGAAGCCTTAGGTGTCACAGGCACAGGTACTGTCATCTTCTGATACCTTCCCAGATTATCCCCCTGAGGAGGTCCCTCAGAAAAAGAAGTGCAAGAGGAAGGACTTGGATTCCCTCAGGAATAAGTCATCAAAACTACAAATTTCAAAGAGGGGGAAGGGTCACCATGCTCACCCCTGAAGATGTCTCATTTGGAGGCATCTTGGAAATTTTAAAGCAGAGGGGTGGTTAGAAGTCTCAAAACCTTTCCTTTGAGGAGTCTGTTTACCTGCAGGCATTCAGCACTTGCCCATCTACTTCTTTGGTGACTTTGCCTGCTGATGAACTCATTCAGTTGATTTTACAGTGGGCATGGAAGGCTTCAGACACCATCGAGCCCATCCCCAAAAAAACAGATAAGATCATTTCTGCACCTACAGATAAACAGTTTTTGATCAAGGGGTTAGCAGTTGATGATGTGGTCATAGCGCCCTCCATTAAAAAGGAACTTGCTGAGGAGAGCTCCTCTGTCCCTCCACCCAACAGGGAGTCTTGGGCTAGCGACACATTTGGGAAGTGGGTCTATGCTTCATCAACCTTCGCCATAAGGTCTTTGAATTTTTAGCACATTTCACCAGACTCCAAAGGGATCTGATTAAGGAATTGTCAGACACCCTGGCAGGAGATGTAGCTGAGAGAGTCCAAGAAACTTGCTTCCCAGTTAGCCACCCTGGATTCTGTATCCAATTTGTCCATGAGGTTGATCGCCCATACAGCCAAAGGGACATCTAGAGCAGCGGGTACAGGCGTAGCCATTAGGAGACCTGCCTGGATGCGCCTAAGTGATTTTTGTGGAACCATTCAAGTCTTCTTTCATCAGTGCTCCTTTCGATGGCACATTCTTATTTGTCCTAAAAATGAAAGGTGTGAGAAAGATGATAAGACCCTTTTGGCTGTGGGCGGTATGTTTTTCCATCCCCCAAGGTCATTTTCTGGGAACCAGAGGAGTGGTGGAAAGATGCAGTTCAAAAAATCCCAAGGGCCTTTCCGAGACACACATGGAGGGAGTTCCCGCAGGGGCGGGGTGGGGATCAAAACAGAAGAAGCTGCCCTCATGGCAGAGGTGGTCTGCAAAACCAGAGCTTTAGGGATTCTTTCCCAGGCTAGTCCTTTCAGCGTTCCTGAAGGGAGGCCCAATTGTCTTCCTCTGGAGACAGTCGAGGGATGACTATCTTGCATCTGAATGCCTGGCTAAACCTAACAACAGATTCCTGGGTGCAACAGATCATATCCAGAGGCTATACTATTCCCTTTTCTCAACCTCTCCCTGCTTACAAGAAAATCCCCGGTATTCCACCCAATCAGAGGGATTCAGAATTGCAAGAAATCCAAAAACTGCTGGACAAAAGAGTCATCCAACAAGTCCCGCCAGACCAAGAAGGATCCCCAACCTACTCAAGATTCTTTTTAGTGCCAAAAAAGACAATGGATTGAGACCAGTTTTGGGATCTCAGTGTATTGAACAAATCAGTTTGGCAAACAAATTTCTGGATGGTCATGGTACCGTCTGTCCTCTGCTTTCTGAAGAAAGACAACTGGATGTGTTTGATAGACCTTCAGGATGCGTATTACCATGTAAAGATGGACAAATGCTCTAGTAAATTCCTCCACTTCTGGCTGGGAGCAGCCATTACCAATTCAGAGTACTGACTTTTGAACTCACATAGCCCCCAGGGTGTTCACCAAATGTATGGCAGTAGCATCAGCTCACTTGAGACTGCAAGGATTCCGATTGTTTCTGTATTTGGACAACTGGCTTATAACCGCTTTGACCAAGCATCAGTCGATAAGAGCCAGGCACTACACCCTCAACATCTGTGCACATCTGGGGATCATGATAAATCTAGAAAAGTCACGTTTAACCCCCACACATAATTTAGAATTCATAGGGGCAGTACTGAATACTCGAACAACCATAGTATCTCTCCCTCCAGAAAGACATGCGAGAATTGTGATTCAGGTTCAGAGGTTAATCCACACAAAGAATACATCATCACATTTATTCTTGTAAGCTCTAGGATCTATGGCAGCTTCCATAAGTCTAGTACTGCTAGCCAGGTTACATATGAGAATTCTGCAATGGTTACTAGCTTCCCAGTGGTCCATCCTTCATCACCCATTGTCAGACCAAGTCCTGAGCACCAGGCATTGCAAAATGGATCTTCTTTGGTCGATGCATTCTGAACAAGTTCTTCACAGTCATCCTTTTGTTTTTCCGGAGCCCATGGCCATAATGACCACGGACACCTCCAAGATGGGGTGGAGGGCATTTTCTGTGGAAGTCATTCCAAGGTACTTGGTCCTCATTAGAGGCCAACTTGCAAATCAATGTCCTGGAGATAAGAGCAGAGCTTCTTCTGTTTCAGTCCTTTAAGACAGCTCTTCCTCAGAGGATTATTTCAATTCAGTCAGACACTATGTCACTGGTTTGGTACATCAACAGACAGGGAGGAACCAAGTCTTACCCCCTTTGTCGAGAAGCCATTAGTTCACATGAGACTTTAAGGATTCTGAGTGTTTCTGTATTTAGACAACTGGCTTATAATCACTTCAACCAAGCATCAGTTGATAACAGCCAGGGACTACACCCTCAACATCTGTGCACATCTGGGGATTATGATAAATATAGAAAAGTCGTGTTTAACCCCCATACAGAATTTAGAATTCATAGGGGCAGTACTGAATACTCGAACAACCATATCATCTCTCCCTCCAGAAAGACATCAGAGAATTGTGATTCAGGTTCAAAGGTTAATCCACACAAAGTAGGCTCCACTACATTTATTCTTGCAAGTTCTAGGATCTATGGCAACTTCCATAACTCTAGTACTGCTAGCCAGGTTACATAAGAGAATTCTGCAATGGTCACTAGCTTCCCAGTGGTCCATCCTTCATCACCCATTGTCCTGATCACCAACCGTTGCAAAATGGATCTTTGGTGGATACATTTTGAACAAGTTCTTCATGGTTGTCCTTTTGTTTTTCCGGAGCCCATGGCCAAAGTGACCATGGATGCCTCCAAGATGGGGTGGGAAGCATTTTATGGGCAAGACAGTCCAAGGCACTTGGTCCTCATTAGAGGCCAACTTGCACATCAATGTCCTGGAGATAAGTGCAGTGCTTCTTGTGTTTCAGTCCTTTCAGGCAACTCTTCCTCTGAGGATTATTGCAATTCAGTCAGACAATATGTCAGTGGTTTGGTGCATCAACAGACAGGGAGGAGTCAAGTCTTACCCCCTTTGTTGAGAAGCCCTCAGAGTGTTGCATTGGGCGACCACTTCCAACTCTTCCAACCACTTTCTAATAGCAACGCACATTCTGGGGACTTCCAGTGTGATTGCAGAGAAGCTGAGCAGATGCATCCTTCAGCCTCATGAGTGGTCTCTCGATCTAAAAGTGGTGAAGATGATTTTCCATCATTGGGATCAACCTTGCTGCGATCTGTTTGCGTCTCCCCTAAACAAGTGCAGCAATTACTTTGCCCTAATTTTCCCTCTGAGAAAGTTACCCAGAGACGCTCTCCTCCATGATTGTACCCCCTCAGTCTCCCTTATGCCTTTCCCCCCGATACCTTTATTTCCCAAATTTTTACAGAAAGCACTCAGGTTGAAGAGTACATTGATCCTCATTGCTTCTTTTTGGCTTCGACCAGTTTGGTTCCCCTGCCTTTGGCCTTATCTGATACAACAACCATGGATTCTGGACCCAGTACCAGATGTTCTGTCCCATCTAGATGGTCTTGTTCGCTCAAACATTTTGAACCTAGGCTGACTGCATGGTTCCTCCAGTTCCATTAATTGCTAGGCATCCTAATATATCTTCTCTGGTACGACACGTCCTTTTATCAGCTCACAAACCTTCCACTCGAAAATTCAACTCCAGTAAGTGGAAGAGATCCACCTCTTGGGCCCTTGAAAAACAAATTGATCCTTTTTCCTCTTCCATAGAACGTCTTGGATTTTTTAGCATCTCTATTTAACGCTGGAGCTTCTCCTTCCACCATTAAACTACAGTTAGCTGCTATCTCTAATTTTCATAGTGGTTTGGATGAATGTTCGTTAGCCTCTCATAGATTTTGTAAATTGTTCCTAAGAGGTACACTTTTGTTGAAACCCCTGTTCAAAGATACAGCATCTCCTTGGGACTTGAACCTGGTACTTCAAGCAGTGATTTATTCTCCCTTTGAACCCTCTGCTGAATGTGATCTGAAGTTCGTATCTTGGAAGACACTCTTTTTGGTAGCTATTACTTCCTCCAGATGGAGTTTAGAGATCCAGGCCTTATCATCTGAACCTCCTTACCTAGTTTTCCATAAGGATAGGGTATCTTTACGAATGAATCCTTCATTTATACTCAAAGTTATATCAGAGACTAATATTAACCAGACGATTAATTTACCATTGTTTTTCCCTAATCATTCCAACAAAGGAGAGTACATTTTGCATTTATTGGATGTCCATAGACAACTACATTTCTATCTTCACAGAACAAAAAACATAAGACAATCTAGCCAACTGTTTGTCTCCTTTTTCAATGCAAAGTTGGGCAAGGCAGTCACCAAGATTAATCTCTCTAAGTGGCTCAGAGATTATATTTCATTAATTTATGATAAGAATAAATTATTCATTAATTTATGATAAGAATAAATTAACCTTGCCTAAATGTGTCAAAGCACATTCTATAAGGTCTATAGCCACTTCAGCTGTCTTTCAGTCTAGAGCTTAAATGGATGACATATGTGCAGTAGCTACATGGGCTACTCCATATACCCTTATTACTCATTACAAGCTTGACTTGGTCTCTGGGGGAAGCTCATCCTTTGGCTCGATGGTGTTCAGGAATATCCTTCCATGACTCCACCCAAGATTTTATGTAGCTGGATCTCTGTCCCATCTGTCAAGGATGGAATGACAATTGACAACATCATATAAAGAAGTTATGTACTCACCATAACGTTCCATTTGTGTTGTCTATCTTCATTCATCCTTGACTCCCCCCCCCCCAATCCCCCGATCTCAAAGGTTTTCTGGTGGAGCGGATCACATTCATTTGAACATTTATTTTCTTCAAACATAGCAGATAAGGCTTCCATCTAACTTACCCTATATGTGTGTGTATGTATGTATATGTATATATATATATATATATATATATATATATATATATATAAAATGTATATATATATATATATATATATATATATATATATATATATATATATATAATGTATATGTGGTTTATATGTTTTCAAAAAAAATTTCTGCAAACTCGATCTGAGGTTACTAAGAGAGAGGGATTCTGGGAAGAAGTTAAGCTAGAGAGTCTTTGGCTGGAGCGACTTGTAGTAGCGGTCAAGTTGGTTCTGATATCAGAACCGAACTCATCTGCCAAGGATGAATGAAGATAGACAACACAGAGGGAACATTATGGTGAGTACATAACTTCTTTTTTATTTAGATCTACTTCTAAGGTTTTCCACTCAGACTTTGGTCACTATGAGGGGAAAATTTCAAGATTTGGGGTCTGATGACATCAATGATTTTCATTATGTCCTTGGTAAGACCACATGAGAAAGATACAGTAGTATCTGAAATCTCATAGGTCTGTGTTCAGTCATTGAACGGCATGTTTTATCAAACATGCTGTTCATCGAGCAGTTCGAGTAAGATCACATTATGGTAGGGATCAGGAAATTTGCCCTTTCTCCACTGTAGTGCAGTCTCATCTCACAGTTGGTATATATAATTAGCAGGTGGTTGAGGAGTTTCGCTGAATGGCATTTTCATTGTAATGCCATTCAGAGATGTTTCTATTTGAGGAGTGAACGTAGACCCAAATCCCTTTGGTCCCAGTATTAACAGCCCTTATCTTTTCAGATTTCAGTGCTGCAGTTTGTCAGACAAGAAATCTTTTGGATGAGGCAACAGATATCCTTCAGTCCAGGATTCCCCTTCTCCTTCTCTGCTCCAAAGCAGTCAAGTCACTTCAGATGCTCTGGATTTTGCTTGGGGAGCAGTTTCAGGAGGGATAAAAGTGCAGGAGGTGTGGGACACCAACAACAGATGCAAGCACATAAATATCAAGGAGATGTTTCTTCTGATCAAGGCACTCTACTCTCTGAACCATATTTTTTCCTCAGGACATCCATAAGTGGTTGCAGACAGTACCACAATCATTTGGTACATCAACAAGTTAGGGGTAACCAGGTCATACTCCCTTTGCAGACTGTTCATGTTAGTTTGGTTAAAAGATTCAGAGCAGAATGTCACTCTACAGACATCTTGCATTCTATCATACCAATATTTTGTGGCAGAGAAGCTGAGTAGGTACAGGGCAGACCCTAATGAATGGAAACTAGATCAGGGGGGGTCTTCCAAGATTTGATACATTTGTGGAGAATTCCTCAAGTAGACCTCTTTGCCTCCTCTCTGAACAATCAATTGGCAAAATTCTGTTCTAGAACTCTATGCAAAAAGGCTTGGAAGACAGATGCCATTTATTTTCTTTGGGCAAGAATGTTCTTGTATGCCTTTCCACCCTGTTCACTGATATCCAGGGTACTTCTGAAGATTCAGAAGGAATCCCCAAGATCATTGTGGTGATTCCCTTCTGGCCCAGGCAATCATGGCTCTCCCTTCCTTGGAAAATGGCCAAGGGCAATTACCAGAACCTTTTTCAATGACTGGATCTACTCACACAAGACCAGGAGTGTTTGATACACCCCAACATCAACCATCTTCAGTTGACTGCCTGGATGATAGCATCTTAATTCCTTTTAGCCACCTGTTTAATGAGGATGTGCAGCAGGGTCTAATGGAGGCAAGAAAGACTGCTGCTAGAAAATTATATATTATAGAGCCTTAAGGTGGTCTGTATAAGACATTTTACTTAAGCTCTGAATTCTTTTAGAGGAACCTCTGTGGACATTCCAATTGTTAGATATGCCTGGTTAGGTACATACTGAAAGGGGCATTGTACTGCATGATAAGTCTGGTGAATGCTGAATACAGTGGAACAATGACTTCCTTAGACTTAGATGCCATACTTTTATTTATAAGTTGTGCAACATAGAATGATTTCCTAACTACTGCAGACATGTGATTGTCAAAGGCTAGATTACTATCTATGCATGTCCCTAAGTCCCTGACTACTGGGTCAGTTCTAAGGGGCGTGTTGTCAAAATGATAGTTACCAGGGGTGGGTGACTTCCTGAAAGATACTATTATGCATTCTTGGAATTTAGTTTTAGTCCATGGCTCTGACACCAGTTGTTTGTCTATGTCAGCCCCTCCTGAAGAACATTTGTGTCAGTGTGAGATTCAATGACAGCTCCTAATTTGCAATCACCTGCAAATTTAGTCATCTAGAGACCACTGACATTGGCCTTGACTTCTGAGAAGTAAATGCCAAAAGGGAGCGGTCCAAGGACTGAGCCCTGAGGGACTCCACTTGTGTCTAGCCTCTTTGTAGAGGTAGACTCCCCAATTCTAACTTCATGGGTCCTGTCTGTGAGCCATTTGGCTATCCACCGGGTGACATACAAGTTTGTACCTAACCTCTTGAGTTTGTCAACAATGCTCGAGTGGGGTATTGTGTCAAATGCCTTGTCCAGGTCAAGGTAGGCAGTGTGAACCATTTTGACCTCATCCATTGCTTTGGTCACCTTCTCAAAGAAGTCCATCAGGTTGAGTAGGCATGATCTGCCCCTGACAAAACAAAACTGGGTTGGGTTCAGTGTCGGAAGGTTTACTATATCACTACTGATCATTTCCATGATAGATCCTTCCATGCCTTTACATATAACACTAGTGAGACTTATGGGTCTGTAGTTTCCAAGGTCTGTAGATGGCCCATTTTGTACAGATGCACATAATGAGCAATAAGACTGAAACTGTAACATCTGGCATTATTGATGTCTGCAAGGATCCATGATTGATGAGGGCAAGGATAAAATGTTCTGTCATCTCAAGGACAGGTTAGATATATGTTAGTGTGTGTGTGTGTGTGCGTGCGTGCGTGTGCGTGTGCGTGTGTGTGTGTGTGTGTGTAGTGAATGGGAGGGTGCCTGTGCCAACAGGATGCATGGGCTGTCAGTTATAACTACCACAGGAAAAGTGCTGGTTTACACTCTCTGTAGTTAAAGACAATTCAGAGACATGCAGATTAGTTGATAATGAGGTCTTCCCCATTGTGGCTAATATGTCTCTGAATTGCAAAATACTGCATTGTGCAAACAGCCCTTTTTTACTGCAGCTATTTTTCAAGGACTGTGATTTGTTTCTGAATCTTCAGGGATGTTTTATGTATATGCAGAGATGGTAAGAAATGTTTGATTATATACCTTGCTGGGATTGTTTTTTTTTTATTTTTTTTTATTTTTTTATTATATGTGACAGGAATGAAGACCTTTGATATCATGGCTCTTAATGACTGCTAACTTAATAGATAGAAGTTATTCCACTATTTCATATTCAAGTTTAATCTTTACGGAACTTGACTATAGTTAGTAGAAGTTAAAAATAAAGCAGGCCAATTTATTCTTCATTCCTAAAATTTATTCATGAGACTTGAAATTACTGTTTTCACTAACATAATATTGCCAATGGGAATAACAAGGTTATGTGGTATAGTGGAGGGTACTGCTGAAAACATTTCATGGACTAGATCTCTGCACATTTTTAAACTTTGTGGCACAGTACCCCTCTCTGAAGTCTAACAAGATGGTTTAGAATTGTATGTATCTTATTTCTTGACACTCTGGTTGCAGAAACTACTAGGGGTGTACTACTGAGACAGTAGGACCATTCATAAGCTTTTTTTCCAGCAGTTTTGACAGTGCAATGTGGCCTGCCCCTTAACTAGACAATGAGAAGCCCTCCATTTCTTTCCCAAACTCATGTTTTGAGTATCTTGCAGCTTGGAGCCCAGCATCTTAACTGTAATTTTTAGGTTCTAGATTTCTGTGGTTATTTTTCCATATCTGACAATAACTTCCAAGAGCAACTGCCCTTATGGTAAACAAATTCCAGTAGCAGACAAGTATAATGTGTGTGTTTGTTCTTCTTTGGTTCTTTTCATTTTGCCTGTAATTTATACAGTGCCGATAGGAGGAAGAGGAAGAAGGCTCTGCATATCTGTTTTAGGGAGCAAAACTCTGATCTTACCAATACTCCTCCTTTTCAAAATATAATTTTGGCACTATGTAGTTCATTCTTGGCCAGTGGCTTCAAATCAAACACCTTTAGCAGCACAGACTTTTGAAATTCTTATGTGGTTCTAGGGCACCAAAGGTCACTTACAAGTATGTGTCCAAGGATGTCAATAATGGGGTTAGGCCTCTTTCCCTTTGTATATGCCCGAAGATTCTAAATTTGGGGAGATGTTTTGCACTGTGAAAGAGAAGGTGGTTGGCATCAGGATGCTGTCTTCTCATCCTGCCTTTACTGATCACTTGTAGGGTACCTTATCTGAATTCTATGGGTGGTACCAATGTTGGTAAATACTTAAAAAAACATATATATATAGGTAAACAAGTATGCCCCATATATGGTGGAAATTGAACAGGATCTTAAAGCCTTCCAGAGAGACACTGTGTTGCCTGGGCCTTGAATCCAAAGATTTGTCAGATGATGTCAGTGGCAACAGTGAAACATAGCTGTTCACCTGCATCTAAATCGGTCCATTCTCTAGATGAGAAATGTAAGGCTCTAGTGGTCCATTCTCTAGATGGGAAATGCAATGCTCTTGCAGTCAATTCTTTAGATGGGAAATGCAAGGCTCTAACCTTATTTATTTATTCATTTAATGCAGGTGTTTGCATTCTGCACAGTGATTATGACAGAGTTGAGTTAAAAAACAAACATACCTGGATTTCCAGTGATGGTGCAGAGGTGAATAAATATTCCCATTAGCTCTGTAATTATTATTATTTTTTTGTGTTAGGAACTCTCTAAATTTGGTAGCATTTCTTTTGCAGCAGTTTTCATGGCTAAAATTGATAAAAAGAGACAACAGCAAATAATATGATGAATGAAGATTGACTGATAGGGAGTGGTGGATATCCATTTTAAAAATTTTCAAGTGAGAACTGAGACTTATGTGCTCTGGTTTAAACTGATGGAGTTAGTAGAAAGTGAATTTGAGGATATCAGATGTTGTTATCTGTGCTAGCATGTCTTGCTGCAGTTTTGTAAATAATTATAAATTACCCTGTGTTATATAGGCCAGCATGACTAGCTATAATTTTGTAAATTGTCTTTTTTGTGTATGTTTGTGTGCATGCGTGCGTGCGTGTGTGTGTGTGTGTGTGTGTGTGTGTGTAAGATGCTTGAATAGAACAGTGTTCTTCTGGCTGACCAAATGTGCATATCTTTTGGAAAGACTTCTGAATGCAGATTGTGCCAGTCAGCTGACCTAGAGTGATGCCATTGTGTGCCAGCTGAAAGGAATGGAATCACCACAGCAGCTGTTTTTGTTTACTTTTCAGAAGTCTGACATGAGAAAGTAGAATTCCCATAACAGATTTCTGTGACTTTTAAAAAGATTTTTCTATAAAAAGTAGATGCTGAGTTAGTTAACAGTTGCAGATGAGTTGAGCTGAGTTGCAGCAGTTGTAGTTGTCAGTTGTTGTTTTCCAGACCAGTGTTTATCACACAGAGTTTTTCAGAGCTGTTCAGCAGAAATAATAAGATTTGCTATTCCAGTCTCTGAGGACCAGGGGTGGCCATGGTGGTGCAGTGGTTAGCATTGTCGCCTCATAGCAAGAGGTTCCCTGGTTCGATTCTTGGCTGGGGTGCCTTCTATGTGGAGTCTGCATGTCCTCCTTGTGGTTGCGTGGGTTTGCTCCGGTTTCCTCCCACATCCCAAAGACATGCTGTAGGTGGATTGGACACTCTAAATTGGCCCTAGGTGTGAGTGCGTGTGTGTGTGTCTTCTGTGGAAGGTTGGGCACTGGGCTGGCAACTCAACACCGTAAAACTTCACTGCCAGTCATGAGCAGACAGGTGATCCGCTGTGGCGACCCCTAACTGGGAAAAGCTGAAAGAAGAAGAAGTCTCTGAGGACTGGACAACAACCTGAACAGTGGACATATATTCTTATCTCGCCCTGCAGAAGTAAGAGAATCATCTTGCCTTGCTGACTTAATGAGATTAATCTTCAGATAACTAGGAAGCTACAGTCAGATAGTTAGAATTTTTCTTCAGTCAGTGTGAAACCTTTCCTTCAGTGTTATTTTCATAACTCCTGTGTGTGAAACTCTGTGGTTTATTGAAATCAGTTATTCAGTGTATATACATTTTAAATAATTTATATTTTACTACCTTTTATTGTGATTGATTATTAAGAAAGTACTTTTAGTAACTTGAGAGTGTTTATGCTTATTGTGACAACACCAGGGCCACTCCGAAAAGCCTAACTACTTGGATTTACATGCTGCCTTACATATCAAGATTTATTTTACTCAGTACAATTGAACACCCCTTTCAAAGGGTATTGTGATATTTTGACTGGTGTCAGTGTTACTGTGTAATTTGGGAAATAGGACATAACAGGTAAATCCATGTCAGTCTTTCCCAAGAGTGTTTGTGTGATTATCAAATATTTAAGAGTGAGTGTGTCAGATACCTAGAACTGGGACACAGTACACTGAGTAGGTAATGTGAAGACTCGTGTGGGGATCTGGAATGAAGGAAATAGCTCAATCCCAGGTTTGGAGCCTGTTCTCAGTGTACCCTTATGGGAAATTGTGTGTTCTATCCCTGCGTTCAGTGACACTCCCTTACTGGAGACATTGGTGAGGATTGAGGCTCCTTAGTTACTGCCCTGGGTTTAAGTAAGGGGGTCACCACATTGAAACTGGGAAAGTAAGTGAACAACTTGTAACTTACATATATCAGAAGCTAAAGTGAGTTAGGATAAGGTAGTGGAAGTTGTAAATTCACACAGCAGCAGTACCGAGAACCAGGACTTTAAGAATAAACGTGTATGTAGAAAGTAAGTTGGACGAATTAAGACTGAAGCAAGTACACTTGTTAAACAGGACACACTAGAAGAATATCTGCATTATTGGGGCACCTGAAAAATAAGTTAAAGACTGATGAGCTGGTCTGGTGATTATGCTGTACTAGTGAAAACTGAGAGGCCACATAGTTTATATGCCCACTGGGCTGGGAACAATGAAGCAAATAAGACATATTCTGATGAGATTTTAAACTTATGAGGTAAAGGATCAGATTTTGTCTTTGCTTGGCTTCCAGGGAAGATTTGTAAAATTGAAGAGAAGCAAGACTATTTTCATAACAATAATAGTCCATTTACTAGAAGACAAAGGTTACAGTTTATGGCTGCTGTAAGAGGATGCAAACTGAAAAAGTCAGTTTCATATGTTTTTAACCAGTTGCGGTTTGGGCATATTTTCCCAGTGGAGTTAAGACTTTTAAAGATATGCAGGATGCTTTTTGTGCCATTTATACATACTAATCTAAAGGACTGAAGTAATCAAGATTAATTTGAGATGTTTAAAAATATGAAGCTGCGGATTGCAGGTGGAGTGAGCAATGGAACTTACTGCTCTCAATAAACTGAACATTTTTCAAATATCTACCCAGAATAAGGACTTGGGAATCTTTACGCTGCATATAGCACAGATATGGAATGCTAGGCATATTTCAATAAAGCAAGCTGGGTGAATTTAAGATGGACAATGTAGAGTTATTTTTAGATGAATATCTACACTGTTAACTTGCTTATTTTTGTTTACGTTGAAAACGTTAGTATACTGATGTTAAAACAAAAGAGAAGAGTATTCAACTAGATGCATTTGTACAATGTGTGTGTGTGTGTGTGTGTGTGTGTGTGTGTGTGTGTGTGTGTGTGTGTGTGTGTGTGTGTGTGTGTGTGTGTGTTGGGGACCCATCTTTTGTGTGTGGTGGGTGTAAATTTGTTGGCTGTTGGTGAAGCACCCACCAAGAGGAGAAAACGCTGAGAGAAGAAAGGAGCCACTTTTGAGACTTTAAGTATTTTTCCTCTGTTTATTTGCTAAGTTTTTCTGCATAGCCGCCTATTTTGAGCATTTTCTGACTTGTTAAATTTGATTTCTGCATTAGTAACTGTATTTAGAGCACAACCTAGAGCTGTTTACTGAATTTCCTGTTTGCACTTATTTTTAAAATCGTTTTTTTCTCAAAACTTGCATTTTATCTGTCTTTGGCCTAGCACTCTTGTGTGGGGTCATTTACTGCACTGTTATAACTTGCTGATACTTGTTAACCTCTGCTATCACTGAAAAAACAAAAAAAACAAAACAAATCTTGCTTTTTTCCCACTTTTCTGAGATTTAAAAAAGTTCATTTACAGGCTTGCTGTTCTTGAACTGTTTGTAAGTTTCTGTGAGGCCATTTTTTGCTTGGGCTAAAGGAAAGTCTCTGTTGATCAGTGGCAGTGAAAAACATTGAGCAGCCTGTCTGCCCCTGTGGGAGTGGTTACTGACTTGAAACTGTAGTTTTATTGGCCATTCTGGGTCAGTTCCAAAACTCCTTCATCTTCCTCTCTTAAAACCCTCTTTTGCGCGGTTTTGCGCATTTTTGAGCATAGCGCAACAACGGGCAGCGCCGCCTAATTGGGTTTAAACTATTCCTGGCTCCACAAAGTCTGCTCTTCACTTTTTCCCTTAGAATTGCTCTATCTCTCAATTTAAACACCATATTCTCATTCTAAGGCCCTTCACTGGTCCAATTAAGTAATCCTACAAGTTAGCACTATTAAACCATAAGCACTACTTACTCTTATACTCTCTATGATTACCCTGTCCTCTATTGGTCCAACTTAAATTCAGTTTCCCTATTACTCTGGCATGTCCAAAGGTCAGTCAATGGTTTCCTCTCCAGTCCAGCTAGTGAATCTGGGAATTTTGAGGCAATGTTACAACTGTCTCATGTACACGGACAACCCTCTCCTCCTCCAAACAGGTTCAAATATATGTGAGAGATGCAACTATTTAGCCAAACTGGAGGCTGAGCTCTCTCATCTCAAAACTGGTGTAACCAGTCAGGACGAGAAGGTAACCTCACACAACACAATTCCAGTATCACATAGTCCCACCACATCAGCGAACCAAACACATAAATACACAAAAACATACTCGGAGGCTCTAAATAAAAATCTACCTAAGCAACAGAGACCACCAAAGCAGACATCCAAGCAAACGCTACCTCAAAACAAAACACACACAACACATAACCCACAAAGTCAGTGTGCCAAGCAGCCACAGCCCTTAAGGCTGAATAACACACCTGATACTCTTGTTATAGGTGACTCTATTGTCAGACACACTGACGTCCCACTCACCAGGCTGAATAAAGAGAAGGTCACAGTGAGCTGCCTGTCGGGCGCTAGGATCCGCCACATAACGCAAGCACTCAGGTCACTCCAAAGCAAATACAAATATGACTCAGTCATTGTACATGCTGGTGTGAATGACCTGAGACGTACCTCCCTGGACTACATGAAAAGAGACATAGAGGAGCTCTCTGATCATGTAGCCCAGGCTGGTATGACCCTGACCTTGAGCAGCATCTTACCCTCACCTAGAATGATGCCACAGTACAAAGACAAAATGATCGATTTTAACAATTGGCTAAAATTTTGGTGTCATTCAAAGGGGATCCAGTGTCTGTCAGCCTGGGATGGCATGCTCGACAAGCCACGTTGCTTCGCTAGGGACGGCTTGCACCTGTCACCACTGGGCTTTTGGATAATGGCAAAGGCTCTTGCCACCCCAATAGTGCCTTTTTTAGGCAAGGCTCAAAAGTCAAACCCACCCCCATAGACAGCACAAGGAACAAGAAACTAAGGGTAATGCTGCTAAATGCCAGAAGTCTTAACCTCAAGATGCACGCACTCGAAGCTCTCCTCAGTATGGAGAACATCGATATCTGTGCAGTGACAGAAACCTGGTTCAAGGCTCCAGAGAGCACCCCAGCACTACCAGGCTATACCTCATATCATGCTTTTCGGCCCCAAAACCTGGACCGAACCACAAAAGGAGGGGGAGTTTCCATATTTATCAAGGATATCCACACCTCCAGGTTAGTGGCATTGCACGAAGTATCGGAAACCATCCATGTGCAACTAACAGTGGGCAAGACTGCTTTTCAGTTTATAGCATCCTACAGACCACCCTCTCAAAGTCAGGAATCCCATTCGGCTTTCCTGAAAACATTGGAGAACATGAAGATCTCTCCGAACACCATTATATTGGGCGACTTCAACTACCCAAACATTGACTGGAAGCACTACTCAAGCCCCAGCACCTTAGCCCAAAGATTGCTGGAAATTATAAACTCAAATGCTATGGAACAACTAGTCACCACTCCCACAAGAGGGGACAACATACTAGACCTGATCATTACCAACATGGGGACTCTATGCTCCACACCAGAAGTATATCCCTCATTGGTAAGATCAGACCATAAATTAATTTCACTGGATGTCCACATCCCGACCCCACCCCAGCCCAGAAAACCACAGTGAAAAACTTCTCAAAAGCGAACTTCTCACTTCTCAAAACCAAAGTGGAATCCTTCAAGGCCCCAGGGCCAGTGGAAACTACAGCCCAAACTGCAGAATCCTATATAAATGCATTCTACGGACATCTCCAGGAATGCATGGATCATGCTATCCCAAACAAAACCAAGACCCAATCATCCAAAGGCAGGCGTCCAGTCTGGTGGACCCTGCCATAAATAAACTGTACAACAGAAGGAGGAAGCTACTACATGATAGAGCAAAATCCCTAATAGGAAGGCATCTCTGATCAGTACTAGCAAAAATTACAATCCCTCATAAAATCCCCCAAGGCCAGCTTCGAGAGAAAAATTGCACAGGACACCAAAGACAATCATAAGGCTTTTTTCAGTTATGTTAGAAACCTGGGATGCAACTCCCAGACTTGTTCTGAGTTGATTCTAAACGACAAAAAATACACTGAACCCACAGACATCGCCAATATCCTGGCAGACAGGTTCAGTGCAAACTTCTCCACCCCCTCCTCCCCAAAAGAGCAAATATCTATCCTGGCAGAGGGCTGCCTCCCAAACATCTCAGATGCTCAGGTGAAGGCTGCCCTCTCCAAAGCAAAAAACACTGCTTCCATGGGACCATATGGCGTCCCAGGTTGTGTCCTACATGAATTACAAGAGGAACTAATTCCTCAAATAAAACAGCTATACAATCTCAGCCTCACTACAGGATATGTGCCCACAGAATGGCGTACAGCAACAGTGGTCCCACTCCACAAAGGTGGAGCATCTACAGACCCTGGAAACTATCGCCCCATAAGCCTGGCTAGCTTAGTCTGCAAGGCTATGGAGAGGATCCTCATGGAGCTCATAAACAAAGACATTGGGGACCTACAGACACTAGATCCTACCCAGTTCGGCTTTGTCAAGGGCAGAATCCTGCCTTTTGAACCTGGTTGACTTCTTTGAAACAGTCACCAAAGCCATAGATGAAGGGAAGGTAGTCCACACAGCCTATATGGACCTTGCAAAGGCATTTGACACAATACCCCACTCGGGCATCATAGATAAGCTATCCAGCTTAAATATAAACCCCTATGTCACAAGATGGGTCGCAAACTGGCTCAAAGACAGAACCCACAGAGTGAGAGTTGCTGGAGCCATGTCAGACTCAAAACCGGTCACAAGTGGCATCCCACAGGGTTCTGTCCTGGGACCACTCTTGTTCGGTATATACTTTTCCGAGGAACAGGCAAACGTGGGAGGACTATGGCTCACCAAGTTCGCAGACAACTGCAAACTGAGCGCCATAATCAACTCTCCAGCTGACACAAACATCCTTCAAAAAGGTCTCACAGAGACAGATAACTGGTTCCAGCGCCATGGTTTAAAGCTAAATGCCAAAAAATGTATAGTCATACCCTTTGGCAAAAACAATGTGCCCACAAATTACCACATAGGCGGAAACCCATTAAGTACAGAGAAAGTTATTAGGGACCTGGGGACCCAAGTTGATAGCAATCTCTCCTTTGAAAACCACATTGCCAAAGTGGTTAGAAAGACCTTCTACATAGCCCACCTCATCACGAAGGGTTTCACATCTAGATCAAGAGAGGTAATCGTGCCCCTTTATTCATCCCTCATCAGGCCCATCATAGAATACAATGCCCCTTTTGGGATGTACCTTACCCGACACCTGCAGCAATTAGAAAGACCCCAAAAGTATCTCACCAAGAGGATCAAGGGTCTCAAACAGATACCATATACTGCTCGGTTAAAAAAACTACAGCTCTACTCAGTTGCATACCGCCTACTTCGAGGCGATCTATGCCTGACATACAAAGCTATGTCAAATCCAGAATTGATGGACATGCTCCACCTCAGTAAATCTAAATCCCTTAGAGCCACACGCTCGAGGGACTTGAACCTCAGCACAGAAATAAATAGAACTTGCTGGAGGGACAGGTTCATAACCCTTCACTCTGGAATAGAATTCCAGTTCATGTGAGGCAGAGCACCTCACTGAATCTCTTCAAGAAGAATCTTGATAAGTGGATGGGGGATCGTAGGTTTGTCCCAGGGATTACTCCCGTGTCACTATTAGACAGAGGCACAGTAAACTAAACCTTAAAAAAGGGCACAGTATACTCAAATCAAGGGGTGGCGTAAGCCATACAGAATCGGGCTAGGCTTATAATTGCCCCAGGGCAGATAGCCTAGTATGAACCTATGAACCTATGAACCTATTATAACAAATATAGAGAGGGACTGGTATTTGAAAACTTTAGGGGCTTTTTGAGTATACATGATGTAGAGACTGAAAGATAAGCATATTGCAGTAAAGCAAGCTGGGTTTGGTGATAATGGACATAACATATTAATTTTCAATTGATTATCACTGAATATACTTGCTGAACCGTTAACAATTTTTTCACCATAATGTGTTAATTTATAATTACTTACTTAAGTGTGCCTGTGTGCTGGGGTATAGGGAGCAATCCGTAATTTACAATGGATGTGAACTGCTAATTTTGACAAATTACTTGTTTACATAGGCAAAGATTGCCTGGATTGGAAAAGGGAAGAATGCTAGATTGTTATGAGTAATATAAAACTCTTCAAATACTGTCAAAGTGGTTTGTTTGGGCATGACCACAGGTGGGATGGCTGATGTGGCAGTTAGAAATTTTTGATTGCTGTTATTTGGTAACAAAAGAGATACACGTGTATGTTCTGCTGAATAACAAAATCTGGCATGAGAATTTGATTGGTTTACTTTGTCCAAGGTCTACAAGGTCATTCAGTTTGAAATTCCTTGTAAATAGATTTATATTGTGTTTTTGCAGTCATGACGGTTACTCAACTGAAATTCACTGTAATTTTGTGTTGTGTTTGTTACAGCTGGTGAATTTGTATGGGATTTAACAGCTGGAGTTGGAGTGATTAATTTGAAAGAGACAATGCAAACAAAAAGCATGATACGGTGTGTGTGTTCATTAAGAAGGGGGACAGAATAATTTATCCTGTTACAAATGAAAGATTAAGGAGGAATACTTTCTTAGAGATAGATGACAAGTTTTCTAATATGGCATGCTAATGGGTTAATCAATCCAGGCCAAGAAAAAAAAAATGAGTTTTACTTTTTTAAGGGATTAAAACCTCAGACAGTTGCACTAATACAGGGATACTATTATAAGGGGCACCATAGTCATTTGGGGGCTAGGAAAAAAGAAGTGGTTCTGTTGATTCCATGAACTTGTAATTTACAGGAGGATGATGTTGAGTTAGATAAAATGACCTGTATTAAATCTTACGGTGTATATTTTTGTCTGGGAACAGACAGATACAATTTGTAGAATGATGAGAGAAGTGATAACCTTTCAAGAAGACAGTGCTGTTTACATGGGAGACTGAAATATGATAACAAATATTTCAGGAAGACCTAGAGTCCATTATGTGTCATAGATGTGAAGATATGTTGAAGTATACCTGATGGTGATGTGTCTTACTGCTCTCTTTTGGATATTACATTAGAATCAATGTGATATACCTATTATTACTCATATAGTTTCAAATCCAGGTAAGAAATATGTCAGATTTATATTACTACTGAATGTGTACTTCATTAAGAAGTAAGACATCATCTGATAGTCTTGTCAGACTGGGCTATTTTGGGGTATAGTATGCGTCCATCTATCTTCTCTTCAGCAGGGCATTAGAGGTTCCCTTCATGCATATTGAAGCAAGGCAAAGTATGTTAATTGGTGTAATGAGTTAAAAGAAATTAATTCAAATAGCAAAGAGAATGTGCATCAGAGATAACCTAAGGAGTGGAAACAGTTTAAACTTCATCTTAAAAATAAAATTAGCATGCTTCTCAGCTTATGTCAGGCTGAAGAAGATGGGATCTTCATATAAAGGCGATGTTATGAAGGCAAGAAAATAATTAATGAGGAGATTAAACAAGTTAATAAAGAAGTAGTGGAACTGTTAGATAAGAGATAACTAAATTTTTATGTCAATCAGTCATTGAAATATGCATATTCTTATAATTGTCCTGAATATGAGAAACCATTGGTTACGAGACTGAGGCAGCTGAAAGTACAAAGAATTATAGCAGGTTTGAAGAAAAAGGAAGGGGTATATTATGCTAGAGATCATGAGGCCGCGGTGGTGCAGTGGTTAGCATTGTCACCTCACAGCAAGAGGTTCTCCATTTGATTCTCAGCTGCAGCGCCTTCTGTGTGGATTCTGCATGTTCTCCCTGCAGTCGTGTGATGTTTAAATACATGCAGGTAGGTGCGTGCATGAATAGGTGTGCCTTCTTTGAAGGTTGGGAGTCGGGTTGGTAACTCAGCAACGGAAAAATCCACTGCCAGTCATTAGCAGACCGGAGCTCCGCTGTAGCAACCCCTAACCTGGAAAAGCCAAAAGACTTAGTATATTATGCTAGAGATTCAGTTATGCTAAAATAATAATGTGAAGTTGTTCTGTCTCGCCATTCATTCTTACTTATGGGTTCGGAGCCGATCCTTGGCTCCGACTCAGCCAACTGCAAAAGCTTGAGGTCTTCAACCAGCTCGAGGCCAACTCCCTATCCCATGATGCACCTTGTGCTTCCCCAGATCTCGTTTGCCGCTGCAACAGATCGGGAGTGCTTTGACAGCTCTGGCCAGTGAAACTTTAATATTTAATTTAAAAAGTGATAGTTTAGCTGTGATAGTTAATTTTTGTAGTTAGTTAAGTTTTCTTTAGCCTGTTAACATAGGTAATTAGGAATAAGTAGAGTGTGTGTGTGCTTTACTAGTTGTTTGTGGCTTTGTTTTTTAGGTCGTTTTTTCAATCTGTCTTCTTTAGAGTAACAACCTGTTTAAATTAGAGGGTTGACTGGATATTTCTTTTCTCCCTACCCTAGTGTGTGCTAAGCCTGCTAGATTTTAAGGCTAGTTGAACCTAGGCCCAAGTTTTAGGGCAAGTAGTTCCATATTCTTCTTAGTGTGTGTTTGCATATATTGTTGAAGTTAGGGCCCTGTTTTTATTAGGGCTATAATATAATACTGTGTGTTTCCTTCTTTAAATAGTATATTCTTTGAGAGTTCTATAGTTTTATTACAGTGTTGTGTTATACTTCAAACGTAGTTAGATATTATATAGTTCTGCCATGTCCTAGCAAGAGAAGGCTAAGTCAGGATTTAAAAAATGTCCTAAATGTGGACAACAAATGTCAATAACAGATGGTCACACAGAATGTCTATTGTTTAGGTGAAGTTCACCTACAGAAGAACTGTGCCATCTGTCATTCATTTAGTTCTCGTGTTCTTCATGAATGTAAGAGTAAGCTGATAGCTAGGGGATTACTGAAGTCTTCCTTTCAGGAATCATTGGATAAGGACAAATCGCCAGACAAGACATCAAAATCTTCAAAGACCTTGTCTTCTAAGTCTTCTTCTGGGTCAGAGCCAAAAAAGGGTTCATCGACCTCAAAACTGAGACTTCTACCTCGGCTCCACTGGTTTCAGAACCCGAGGTTGTTACTATTTGTAGGAGCTGGTCCCCGATACTGGAGCCGGTGTCTCCTACTTTAAAGTCTTCAATCCTTCAGTCAGTGGCCTCTTCCATAGCTTCTTCCCAGTCCTCAAGACTATCAGATAAGGATGTAAATCATGTGGTGTAGAGGCTTCTGCAAACACCAGCACTTCCCAAACTTTTATCAGGGTTGATCCCTGGGACTTCGGAAATGACAAAATCCCCCCCACCATCTTTTGTTCCTCCTCCGATATGTCTCGTAGTTTCAGAGCTGGAGTGCTCAGAGCTGATGATTGTGGAGCCTTTGTGTCCAACGCCTACTTCAGGCTTGTCGGTCCCAACAACTCTGACATCTTTGGTGCCGACCGAAGGGTCTAGGAGCTGACGCTCGCTGGTCGGGTACGGGGAGAAACAGCTGGACTGATTTTTCAGTTCTGACTTTGCTCTTGGGGCCTCAGCTTGGGTGAGCTCAGCTCCAACCTTGGGCTCAGAGCCCTCTGTTCTGGTGCAGAGGGAATCTTCCATAGCTTCGGATCCAGGGGTTTCTTTGTGTCGGGACTGAGGTGCCTTCGATGCTGTGAGGAGAGTGTTGTCTGCACTGACAACCACACCATCAGAACCAGTAGCTCCTTCCCCTACAGCACCGATGTCTACCTCTTCATCACACATCTCTCTAAAGTGTAGAGACCCTGAGTCTCAGAAAGCCCCATTGGGTGAGCCCTGCTCTTCCGAGACCTCTCCAGAAGCTCTCACTGAAGGGGTTCCCAGGAAGAGACTTTGCAAGAGGAAGCATCTGGACTCCCCACAGGAATCTGTCACTTCAGACACTGACTTAGATGAGTCAGAAGGGTACCCATGGTTCCCCTTGGAGGATATCTCCTTCGCAGATATCCTGGAAATTCTTAAGCAGAGGGGTGGCTGGAAGTCCCTTAATCCTACTGATGAAGAGTCAATGCTCTTGAAGGATTTTAGGTCTCAGCCCTCCACCTCTTGGGTGTCTCCACCCTTTGATGAGTTAATTGAGATAATCTCTCGAAGGGCATGGGAGTGCCCGGATACCATGGAGCCTGTCCCTAGAAGGCCTAATAAATTTATAACTTCCCCCCAGGACAAGACTTTCCTGATCAAAGGAGTGCCCGATGATGCTATGGTGGTGACGGCAGCCACCAAGAAGGATCTGTCAGAAACTTCTACGTCTGTCCATCCTCCTAATAAGGATTCTAGGATCATGGGCAGATATGGTAAGCGCATGTTTAGTTCAGCGACTTTTGCTGTCCGATCACTGAACTATCTAACACACTTTACAAGGTTACAATGGGAACTCCTGACAAAACTAGGAGATACTCTACTAGGGTTCAATAGCTGTGGGGGTCTCAGAGAAAGTAACTTCACAGCTCACTACCCTAAATTCTCTTGTAAACTCTTCCATGTGTCTGGTATCCTATGCAGCTGATGGAATGAGTAGGGCAACGGGGACAGGAATTGCTCTTAGGAGACATTCCTGGATGTGCTTATGTTCCTTTGTGGAGCCCTTTAATTCATCCTTTATTAACACCTCTTTCGATGGCTCATCCCTTTTTTGACCCAAAGTGAAGGAAATGCTTACCAGGAGTCAACAGGATGGAAAGACTCTGTCTGCCGTCAGAGTCCACATTTCCACCCCTACCAGACCTTACCCCAAAGGTCAGAAGGGAGGGAAGATGTGGTTCTGTAAAACTCAAGGAGCTTTTCAGGACACTCGTGGTGAACCCCCCCCCCCTCTAGAAGCAGAGGAGGGGGTAACAATAGAAGACGCCACCTACGCGGCAGAGGGGATCCACAGAACCAGGGCAACAGAGACCAATTCTTTGGCAAGCTCTATCAGCACTGCTGAGAGGAGGGCCACCTGTCCATCTCTGGAGGCAGTCAGGGGACGCTTCTCTTTGTGCACAGATGCCTAGCTAAAAATAACAAAAGACAGCTGGGTAGAAAGCATCATATCCAGAGGATACTCAATTCCCTTTGCCATGCCCCCTTATAAGTTAAATCCCAGACTTCCACCCAGTCACATGGAACAAGCAGCCTCAAAGATTCAAAGGTTGCTGGAAAATGGAGTCATTCAACCAGTCCCAGCAGACTAAAGAGGATCTGGTACTTACTCAAGGTTCTTTTTAGTTCCAAAGAAAATGGGACTGGAGGCCAATTTTGTATCTCAGCAGACTAAACAAGTCGGTAAGAAAGACAAAATTCCGGATGGTCACGCTACATTCAATTCTTCCTTTTTTAGGGAAAGACCATTGGATGTACTTGATAGATCTCCAGGATGCGTACTACCACATAAAATGGACAGGCCATCCAGAGTTCATCTTTGCTTCTGGCTGGGAGCCAGTCATTATCAATTCCGCGCTCTGCCCTTTGGTCTCACTACAGCCCCCAGAGTGTTCACCAAATGCATGTCAGTAGTCCTGGCTCATCTGAGACGTTTGGGATTTCAGGTGTTTCCATACTTAGATGACTAGCTCCTCACTGTCACCACCAGGCATCAACTCATACAAACAAAGACACAACTTTGAACCTCTGTAGTCAGTTGGGGATTACTTTAAATTCAGGAAAATCTGCCTTGTCGTCATCGCAGCATTCCGTTTTTATAGGAGCAGAGCTAAATAACATTACTATGACCTTAAACCTTCCAACAGAAAGAGTTTGTGTTCTACGAAATCAGGTTCTGGACCTGCTCCTATGAGAAAAAGCCCATGTTTCAATGTTACTCAAATTGCTAGGGACAATGGTGGCAGCGATCATTTTTTATAGGTTCATAGATTAGTACTAAGCTAACTGCCTTTGCAAGCCATTTTAAGCCTAGCCAATTATCCCTTGTGAGACTCAAACCCTGCACCTTGTGTTTGTAAGGCAAACACCTTAACCATTAGGCCACCCTCCCAACAAAAATCATTCCTTTGGATCGGATGCATATGCGTGTACTACAGTGACTCCTGTTCACGCAATGGTCTTTTCAAGAACTCCCAATGTCACACAAAATCCTGGTAATGAATTCCTGCAAGAAGGGCCTTCAGTGGTGGCTGACATCTCACCAAGTAACTCTAGGTCGCCCCTTTGTTCTACCCACTCTCATAGCCACAGTGACCACGGATGCCTCCCTGATAGGTGGGGGGGCATTATCAGGGAAGAACAGCCCAAGGCACGTGGAAGAGATACGAGGCTCACCTGCATACCAATGTTCTGGAGATGAGAGCAGTACTTCTAGCATTGCAGTCCTTTCAGGACTCTCTCCCTCTGGGAACTATTGCAATTCAGACAGACAATATGTCAATGGTCTGGTACATAAACAAACAAGGAGGAACCAGATGTTATCCCCTGTGTCAAGAGACCCTGAGAGTATGGCAATGGGCAACTTCTATCCAGCGCTTTCTGATAGCAATGCACATCCCAGGGAGATCCAATGTGATAGCAGGCAAGCTGAGCAAAGACGATTCTATTGCCTCATGAGTTGTCCCTAAAAGAAAAAGTAGCGGAAAGGATATTCCGCAGATGGGGCCAGCCTTGCTGAGATCTCTTTGCAACTCCAACAAACACGAAATGCAGCAGCTACTTTGCCCTAATCCCCCCTCTGGGGGATACCCCAAGAGATGCACTTGTACACAATTGGCCCCTGGGTCTCCTTTATGCCTTCCCTCCTTTCCATCTGATACCCAAATTTTACAGAAAGCCAAGGCTCTGGGAAGGACCATAATTCTAATGGCCCCTTACTGGCCTCGTCAAATTTGGTTCCCCTTCCTCCAGTCTCGTCTATTGGAAGAAACTTGGATTCTGGACCCAGTGTCATATCTCCTGACTCATTCATCAGGGGCTCTCCACCCTTCTCTTCAGTCCCTCAAACTGTCAGCTTGGCTGCTCCAATTCCAAACATAGCCAGGATTCACAATCTATCAGCTGCGGCTCAATATATTTTCACATCCACTCATAAATTGTCTACCAGGAAGTTATATCTTAGTAAACAGAAAAGGTTTTCCTATATGTGCACTTCAAAACAATATTGATCTGTACCTGGCTTTAATTTTATCCATTCTGGAGTTTTTGACTAAACTTTTCAATGAAGAGGCAGCAGTAGCAACCATTAGAGTTCAACTGGCAGCGATTGCTAACTTTCATCTAGGTGACCATGATACTAATATTATGTCACATAGACTCTCCAAAGCTTTTCTCAAGGGTACTCTCCATATGAGACCACCCATCAAAGCTCCAGCTATGCCATGGAACATAAATGTTGTTCTTTCCCGTATAATCCTACCCCCCCTTTCGAACCAGCCGGATCGTGTGACTTGAAATATCTATCACGGAAAACCATATTTTTAATAGCTATTTCTTCTGTTCGGAGGGTTTCAAAGTTATAGGCCTTGTCCATTAAACCCCCTTATTTGATTTTCCATAATGACAAGAGTTTCACTCAGGATGAATCCTTCATTCTTACCTAAAATTTGCTCAGAGACAAATCTCAACCAATCAATTGAATTGCCCGTATTTTTCCCTAAATACACTAATAAGATGGAACATATGCTGCACAAACTTGATGTTCACAGACAACTTTGATTCTATTTAGACAGGACCAAACATTTTAGGAAAAAGATCAGCTCTTTGTCTCCTTTTCAGAGTCTAAAGAAGGCACTCCAGTGGCAAAAACTACTTTATCAAAATGGTTATCAGATTGTATATCCTTCACTTACAGTTCAGGGAATACACTGTTACAACAGAAGATAAAGGCCCACTCTACTAGATATGTATCTACTTCATCAGCCTTTATGGCTAAATTACCATTAGATACTATTTGTGCAGCAGCTACTTGGTCAAACCCTCATACCTTCATCACTCATTACAAAGTAGACAAAGCCTCCAGGGACAGGGCTTCCTTTGGTTCCACTGTATGGAAGAACATTCTCCCATGAGCCACCCGAGAAAGATGATGCTTGGGACGCTACCCATCAGTAAGAATGAACGGCGAGATAGAACAACTTCACATAAAAAAGTTATGTACTCACCATAATGTTTCATGTGAGTTGTTCATTTCACCTTCATTCTTATGTCCCACCCTCCAACCCCCATCCAGGCTTCTTGGGGACCGAGATTTCATTTATATCATGGTTTATTGTCTCTTATCCAGTTTCCAATAGTAGCACATTAGTAGTGGCATGTAGCCTGTTGGCAGCAAACAAGATCTGAGGGAAGCACAAGGTGCATCATGGGATAGGGAGTTGGCTTTAAGCTGGTTGAAGACCTCGAGCTTTTGCAGTTGGCCGAGTCCATCAGTAAGAATGAAGGTGAGATGAACAACTCACTTGGAATGTTATGGTGAGTACGTAACTTCTTTTTTTCAAAAATGTTGAGTTGTATAAGGCTGAAACACAGACCTTTTAGGATATTTAGTCATGGTTCAATTACTAGTAAGTGAAGCAGAAGTTATGATGTCATATTAATTGAGGGGAGTTAGCTGAAGTAATAAAAGGAACAGGTGAAGGAAAAAACTCCAGGTTCTGATAAGGTGCTGGTTGAATTTTGGTTGCTAGGTAAGGATGGTGTACTGCCCAGGCTGCTATGGCTTTTCAGCATGCTGTTGGAAACTAAGCAGATTCCTGCTTCTTGGAAAAGGCAGTGGTTGGTATCTGTAATACTAGAGGAGGAGAAATATTTAACTTTACCATCATTCTACAGCCCTCTTGTACTTTAAATTCTTCTTATACATTGTTTATGGCAGTTTTGTTGAAACAAATGGAAAGGATATACCTCAGGTAGTAGATAATGATCAGAGTGGGTTTGTTGGATGAAGGAAAACATTTGAGAGTATATTAGAAACAGAGGTATTGGTGAAGATAGCAGAACGTAGGAGGCTAATATTGATATTAAGTCTAGACACAGAGAATGCTTTTGACAGAGTAGAATGGTTGGTAAAAAAGAAGTTTGTTTTTTTCAGGTGAGTTTCTTGAGTAGGTACATGCCTTTTATGAAGTACCTAGAGCTCAAATTAAGATTCAAGGAGGAATGTCATATTCACTTTTGTTGCGGGGAGCGCCCTGTTTTCTCACCTGCTGTTTGAATTGCACTGAAAGCCTTTCTCAGCTATAATATAGAGGATTATGATCAGGTCGCTGATCATAACCCACTTATTATGTGTTTGAGACTTGGATGCAAAGAAAGAACCTTGCCATCCGTGTTGAGAACAGATAAAAAGGGGTTATGATTGGTGAGACATTCATAATTCTTTGTAGTGCATGGAGCTTCATCTGCTCCATGTAGTACTAGTTAAAGAGGAAAAAAATCACTAATGTTTTCTAGGCTTTCAAAGCCATAAAACATTTAGCAAGTGCTGTCAGAGAGGTAGTATAACATAATACTTTATACTTACACTTACCTTGGTATCTCTCAACTGTCTAGATTTTCGCAGGACATCCAGATTATTGCTTCATATTTTTGGTCTATTCCTCATAAAATATCTGGTTTTCAGGTGAACCACTGAGGCTTGAAGTCACTAAATAATAACATATATTTGAGTTTCAGCATTCACATTCTTCAGATTATATAGGCAAAACACACATCCTGTTATTCTAGCAAAAGTTTTTTTTTTTTTTTTTTTAGAGGAAGTTAGGGACATGTTAAGGGTACTGACAACAGGCAGAAACAAATGCTTTGTTCTGCCACTGTAATTTGCTAGTCAGTACAGTCAGATTTTACTGCCTGGCATGTGACCTGACCTTAATAACTTGTGCAGGGGGTGTGTTTGTTAAGAGCAGGTCACATGCCAGGCAGTATAATCAGTGTGCTCCATGCGCTACAAAGAAAATATATTTGAGGGGCTATATGGAAGACCAGGAAGAAATAATGAGCTAATTTTTGCAGGTGATATAGTGGTCAATATGACTGATCCCAAGAAGGATATTATGGTGTTGTTTAAATATTGGAAAAGCTTAATAAGCTCTCTGGTATAAGATTATTAAAACAAAAAACAAAGGCAATAGAAGTAAATTATTCCCCTTTACTAATGATGAAACAAACTTATTCATATTTCTGGAAGGAGGAATATATTGGGTATTTGAGAATATGGTTGGATAACAATTTGGAGCAACCTCTTGTTAAAATGTGCAAATGTAAAGATGAAGCTAAGAAAAGATCTTCAGTCTTCATATTGATGGGCTTGGAAATGAATCAGAGTTCAAGTATTTCTTTTTACCCTTGTTTTTATATGTTTAACAATGATTCTCAGTTGAAGTTCCAGGAAACTTTGTATGGCTTACAGGAAGTATAAGAAAGTTTGTGAGAGGTAGTAGAAGACCTGGAGTATCATGGGATAAACTTATTCCATCAAAAGAGGTGGATGGTTTCAATGTTTTTAACCAAGATCCAGATACAGTATTTAGTTTGATACACCATACCCTGGACTGTGATGCTAAATAGTAAGGGCTCATTACGTTAACAGCAAATAAAACAAAAGTTCAGTAGGGGATATTTTAGATGCTCTGTAGGTGATAAAGCAAACTGCAGTAGAGCTATTCACATTATTAGCAAATGAGGAGATTAGTCCACCGGTAACCTTTTTGTTGAATATAAGAAATATTAAACTGGCTCTTCAAGAAGAAAGGAATTTATATCATTAGAAGCGCATGAACACTCATTTGATATAATAGGATCAAATGAAAGTGAATGGTGATTGGAGCTCAAGAGAAAATAAAGAAAATGTATGTCCTTCTAAATTACTTGGAGACTGATTATGAGGGGCTGATCAGCACAGCAATGACTATCCACCAAGCCCCTTTATTGAACTGAAACCCCCTAGATCTCCTTCAACGTCCTCTGTTTGATCCACTAAGAGTCTCTCAAAATCAGCCATCATGAGACTGGTGGATCAGCTCCTGATGTTGAGGGGATTATCTTTAGTTCCTAGCCAAGTCAGCACTGGGACTGGCCCTATTATGACACCATCTCTTCCTCCTCCAACTCCTATTGAGTACTTGGAGCCCACGGCTCTGACATACCTGGCTTTTACTGTCTCAGTTCTGGTAATAATGTCTTCTCTGGAACCAAGGATTGTCTTGAGCTTCTCTGGTCTTTCTGAACTGGAGGCCTCCAGTGGTCGAGACTCCCTGGCCAGTTCCGAGGTATGTAGATCGGCTTTATTTATTTCAGAGCCTTCCATGACCCTTGGTGCTTTGGCTTTCATTGGATCAACCCAGGCTTTGGCCTTGGGGGTCGCCTCCTTGGCGCGGGCTGGGACCATGGTTCCGAAGGAGTCCGTTTCAGTTCTGGGCTCCCATCCCTTTGCGGGGGGGGGGGTTGGCCTTCTGAGCCATGGAGAAGGCCTTGTCCATTGTAGACTGACAGTCTTTGCCATTTCTGTCGGGCCAAACTTCTTCTTCTCCTTAACCAGAGCGTCCATCAATCTCTTCCCCAGTACAGAGGGAACAAAAGTCCCAGGAAATAACCACCATGGTGGTTCCCAACTTGGACACTTGCTTGGAATATTCTTCTGAGGAAGTACATGTGAAGAAAAGTGCATGGAGAAGCACTTAAGAGCCCCCGGAAGAGTCCTTTACTGAAGATACTGACTTTGATGAAGGGGAAGGTTGCCTCAGGTCACCCTCTGATGATGTTTCCTTCAGGGACATCCTGGAAATCCTGAAACAAAGGGATGGCTGGGCTTCCCTCCAGGCTTCTTCAGAGGAGTCAGTATACCTGGAGGCTTTTCGTGCCCAACCGTCTACCTCTTGAATCTCTCCGCCTGCTGATGAGCTCATTAAACTGATCATACAGCGGGCATGGAAGATGCTTGACTCTACCGAACCAATCCCCAAGAGACCTGACAGGATCCTTTCCACCCCTAAAGAAGAGCAGCACTGGGCCAAAGACATGTTCATGGATGCCATGGTGATAGTGGCAGCTACTAAGAAGGAACTTGCCGAGGAAATTCCTACTATCTATCCTCCTAACAAGGAGTCCAGGACTATGGATATATTCGGGAAGCACATTTATGCTTCATCAACCTTTGCTCTCAGGTCTTTGAACTACATGGTGCACTTTAGAAGGTTACAGAGGGATCTGATCAAAGAGCTCTCAGATACCCTCTCAGGAGCAGTAGCTGCAGAGGTATGAGACAAAGTTACTTCTCAGCTCACCACCCTCAAAGCAATTTCTAACTTGTCCATGAGGCTGATTGCCCATGCAGCTGAAGGGATGACAAGAGCTGAGGTTTCAGACATAGCCATTAGAAGACATGCCTGAATGCACTTGTGTGACTTTGCAGAGCCATTTAAATCATCATTTGTCAATGCTTCATGTGATGCTCATCCCTTTTTGGTCCTAAGGTAAAAGACACTCTGCCCAGATGTGAGAAGGTTGGAAAGACTCTTTCTGCCATATGTGTATGATTCTCCACTCCTCAATGGCCCTACTCTAGGAACCAGAAAAGTGGGAGACTATGGTTTAAGAAGTCCCAAGGGCTTTTCCAGGACTCACGTGGCAAAGACTTTCCCGGGGGAGAGGGGGAAGTAATAATGGAAGACAAAACCCTAGAGGCAGAACCAGGGATCCAAAGATTCTTTCTCTGGTACCTCCTACCAGCACTCCTGAACAGAGGCCCGATTCCCTTCCTCTGGATGTAGTCGGGGGATGATTATGCCTGCACCAACCCACCTGGCAACTGATAACATCGGACAAATGGGTGCAGGAAATCATTTCCAGAGGTTACAATATTCCAGTCTTTTTAAGTCCAAAACCCTAAAAAGACTCCCGGATGTTCCACCCAGTCACAGGGAAGTAGCAGTATTAGAAATTCAAAAAGTGCATGACAAACAAATCATCCAAAAAGTCCCACCAGACCAAGTATGATCTGGGTTTTACTCAAGATTCTTTTTAGTGCCCATAAAAACAGGGAACTGGAGACCCATTTTGGATCTCAACCAGTTCAACAAGGCGGTTCAGCAAACCAAATTTCGAATGGTCTCGGTACAGTCTATACTTCCATTAATGGAAAAAGATGATTGGATGTACTCTATAGATTTCCAGGATGAGTATTACCATATAAAAAAATGGACAAACACTCCATGAGATTCCTGAGCTTCTAGCTGGGAGCCAGTCATTTCCAATTCAGAGCACTGCCCTTTGGACTCACCTCAGCCCCCAGGGTGTTCACCAAATGTATGGCAGTTGTGGCAGTTCATCTCAGACTGCAAGGATTTTGAGTTTTTCCATACCTCGATGACTGGCTCCTTACTGCTACCACCAGGCATCAGAACAGGCAAGAGATTGCACTCTACATCTTTGTACATCTCTAGGCATTACAATAAATTACAAAAAGTCAAACTTACAACCCTTACAACAACTATAATTCATTGGATACAGTTGCAGGTCTTGCTTCACTTCCATTGGAAATACTGCAAAGGATCAGAACTCAGGTGAACCACATTATCCAGAACAAAAGTGTTCCAGCCAAATTGGTCCTGCAAGCATTAGGTTCGATGGCCACCTCAATCACTCTAGTTCCTTTAGCCAGATATCATGTTTGAATCCTACAATGGCAATTAGCCTCCCAGTGGTTTCTGATAGACCAGCCGATGTCACACCAAATCTTGATTACAGGAACTTTTGTGATGGCTCGACTCCAAAGAGATTCTTTTGGGCTGTCCAGTTATTCCAGTCATTCTTCCCACAACCCCAAGCCATAGTGACCACGGATGCTTCCCAGATGGGGTGGGGACATTATCTGGGAAGGACTGTCCAAGGCACTTGGTCCCCACTGGATGCCAATTTGCACATCAGTATTCTAGAGAGGGGTTCCCAGTGGGTGTACATCAGGGTTCAGCTCCGAGCCCACTGCTGTCCATACTGGTGATGGACTACAGTAGCAAACAGGTTGGAAGGGATGGATCAACAAAGCTGCTGTATGCAGACGATGTGGCAGTACAGGCAGACTCTGAGCTAGAATCTCAGCAAAGGATATCTGAAGGCACATGGGATGAAACTAAGCATAGATAAGATAGTGGTAATGGCAGCAAATTGGGGAAATCAGAAGAAGATGAGAATAGAGATAGAAGGGAAGATAGTAGAACAGATAAACAGCTTCAAGTATCTGGGAGGAGTAGTTGAGGAGAAGGGCAGTCTGAATGAAGAGGTCAAATCTAGAATCAGAGGGGTTGTAGCCAACTGGCATAGAGTATAAGGTGTAGTCTATGACAGAAGAATGCCAAAGAAGCTGAAAAGTAAGGTGTACAAGACAGTGGTGCGACCAGTACTACTGTATGGTACAGAAACCTGGGCAGTAAAGGCAGAACAGATGAAGAGGCTAGAAGTGATGGAAATGAAGTGCCTGAGACAGGTGGTAGGATGCACACTGTGGGACAGATGAAGAAATGAGGACATAAGAGCAGAAGCCAAAGGAGCTCCAATTGCAGAAAAGATCAAAGACAACAGATTACGGTGGTTTGGACATGTGTAGAAAAGCAGAATACAGTCTGGTGAGGAAGATTTGGGACAGACAGGAAGAAGGTATGAAGAAGTGAGGATGTCCAGCAAAGAGGTGGATGGATTGTGTGAAAGAAAATCTGTGACAGTCAGGCATGAGTGTGAAGAAGGCAGGAGTGTGGCACTGAATCAAGAGAGTTGGCAACAGTTAGCACTATACCCCGACCCCATGTAGAAAAATGGGAAAAAGGGGGCTGCTGATGATGATGATGATGATTCTAGAGATGAGGGGCAGTGCTGTTAGCATTGGAAGCATTTTCAGGATGCCCTTTCTTCAGGAACTGTAGCAATTCAGATGAACAACATGGCAGTAGTCTGGTACATCAACAAACAAGGAGGAAGCAAATCTTACCCACTATGTCAAGAAACTGTCAGAGTGTGGCAATGGGCGATTTCTTCCAACCACTTTCTCACAGCAACACATATTTTGGGGAGTTCCAACATGATAGCAGACAAACTAAGTAGAAACATTCTCATGCCTCATGAGTGGTCTCTCAATCCTGTGGTGACAAAGGAGATTTTTTTGTAACTGGGGGCAACCTTGCTGCGATCTGTTTGCATCCCCCTAAACAATGAAAGTTAATAGTGTAGCTACTCTGAATTAACTCCCTCTCATACCAACAAATAAATTTTCTTCAGCAAAATGAATCAGAGGGAGAAACACGGCAGAAATAATATAAAAAACTTTAATACGGTTAGCGCTTTCACATCAGAAATGCTTCTTCAGACCATGTCCAATACATTATCTGTTGCACTACTTTCACTTCTGCAAATATTTATTTATTTATTTACATTTATTTGATGGGGTAATGCACTGATCAATACTGACCGATTTCAGGCTTAGCCAAGGTGAGATACAAAACATTTCACAAACAAAAAAATACAGAAATGTCAGCAATAAAAGAGTAGTTCATATTAGTTACATAGAAAAAACTGTATGTATGCATTCTAGTGAGCAAATACAGTACAATGTACAGTTTACCAGAGTGTGATGAACAATATATACATTAGTTTCTAAAGTGCGTCAACCGTCAGTAAATCTTGAGAGAGGAGAAACTACATGGAAATGAGATAGGGATAGTTTGTTAGGTGATATGTTTTGTGTTGAAACAGGAGCATTTGGCTTGGATAAAGGAGTGTTTTTTGAGCTGCATTCTGACTTTAGAATAAGTGTTGATTTCCTTTAGGTTGATCTGGAGAGCTTGTCAAAGAATAGGTACCTGAGAAGAGAAAGCATGTGAAGTGCTGTGGAGTTTGGTTCTAGGGGTAATGAGAGCTGGTGTGGCTTGGGAGTAGTGTCTCAAGTTGTATGAGGAGGTTTTTTTCATGAAGTCTAGCGGCAAGGGGAGTAAATGTGTGAAGCTGGAGCAGCTTGTAAATTTAAGATCGTAACATTGGTTAAATCTTTGTTTTATAGGTAGCCAGTTGGCTTTTTTTCTATAGTGATACAGTGGTGATCACAAAGAGGTGCATTTGTAATGAATCAGGAGATGCTGTTAGAGATAATCTGGAGTGTGGTATTGTTTCTGTTGGAGGCTGAAGCAAACATTGAAAGCATATATTCAAGTTGAGAAATGAGAACTGCTTTGCCAATGGCTGCTTTAGCTGGTTGAGATAGAAAAAGGGAGATCTTTTTTGCCCAAAAGAGTTGGGAGTTTATTTTGGCTCTCACTTTGCCTGTGTGGAAATGGAAGTTTAGTAATTAATTAGGCCATAATCCTAGGCATTTGAAAGTGGAATTTGTCTCTATGGAATGGTTGCACAAGTCAAAGATAATTAAAGAGTCAGGTACTTGGCGAATTTTCTGTGGAGTTCCAAAAATAAGTAGTGTATGGTTTATGAGCCATTGGTGGAGCTCATGTAAGTCTGACTGGAGTTGGCAATGAATGTTGGTGTGAGAGTGACCTGACCCATAAATGATCATGTCATCAGCAGAAAATTTAAATGGGAGATATGGGAGTCCCAAGGAAGATAATTAATAAATACAGAGAAGAGGATGGGGTGAGAATGGATCCTTTTAACTCTATTTTAACTCTGAAATGTGTGTCAGTGTGGAATTTTTTAACCAAGGAATGATGTCTGAACTGATACAAATTTCAAGTAGTTTTTTTTTTTTTTTTTTGGGAAGGTAGTGGTCATTGAAGTCAAATGCTTTTGTCATGTCTTTAAATAGGCACCTGTAAGGTGGCCACTATCAGAGTTTTGTAGGATGTGATCAGTTAGGGCCCAAAGTGCTGTCATAGTACATCATGTAGGCTAGAATCCATGTACTCTGAAGAAGAGATACACACACACACACACACACACACACACACACACACACACACACACACACACACATATATATATATATATATATATATATATATATATATATATATATATATTTTTTTTTTTATATATATATATATATATATATATATATATATATATATATATATATATGTATGTATATTTATATTTATATATAGAGAGAGAATGAGAGTTGGGTATAAAACTGTCTTTTCTAGAAATTTGCCTAGAATTGGGAGGATGGATAGTGGACTGAAGTGAGCGGTATCTTTTGGGGTGGTTTGCTTTGGGAGGGGTTTAATTAGCCAAGTTTTTCAAATATGTGGCATGATGTTTTGTGAGACATAGATTATATATTTGAGTGAGAGGAAGACATAGATGTTCTTTGTAGTGATGTATGAACCAGAGGTTTATGTTGTCAGAATCAGGAGGGGTGTTAGTAGAATAAAGACTTCTTTGGAACATATTCATTTGAAGTGGAAGGGGTGGTGAATGGTGGTGTGGTGGGTGATGCAGGATCTTTGGGACGTATGGAGTTTATTGGGGTCTATATTAAAAGACCAAAGAGGTGTTTCATCAAACACCTCTTGGTTGACACATAAAGAGTAAACACATTAAAGCGCAAATGCTCAAAACAGAGATTTCTTTCCCTGGGAAAGAAATCACTAGCACAAACTCACACACAAACACACACACACACACACACACACACACACACACACACACACACACACACACACACATTTTTAAACATAACAAAGCACCCCCAATGTGGGGGGCTGTGCCCCCCACACCCCCCTAACTAAATATACCAACTCCGAGATCACACTATAGTGAGGAAAGTGACAAACATGCGGGAGTGGCCAAGCGGTTTCTTTCCCAGGGAAAGGAATCGATGTTTTAAGCATTCGCACTTTAATGCACTCGCTCTTTATGTGTATGACCAAGAGGTGTTCGATGAAACACCTCTTCGGTCTTTTAATATAGACCCGTTTATTGATGGTAGATTACTAAAATCTTTAAGGAAATCTTGGGAAAGTTTTGTTTTACCTCATGGAATAGTGTTTGTAGACAGGTACTCATGAGGAGGTTTTCCTTTGATAAGAAGGTTAACTTCTTTCCAAAAGTCTTTAGGGGAATATAAGTGGATAATTTGTTTCTTTGTTTGGAGATTTCTTTTGTGCCTCCTGATGGGCTTCATGGCTAGGCTACATAAGGCTATAAAGGAAGTGCAGTTGTCAGTTGTGGGGACTTGTTTCCATTTTTGCTATGCTTCATCCATTAGTGTTAAAAAATATTCGAGTTCAGTTAGTAACCATTTAGTTTTGGTGGCTTTATAAAGCTTGTGGATAAGTGGGAAGAATTTGTCCTGCAGCTAGAGTAGAACAGCGGTTAGGCTTACAGCTGCGGTATTAGGATCATATAAGGACAGTGTATGTTTCCAGTTGTGGGTTGTGAGAAAGATTCTAAATTTGCCAGTATTAGTGTTACACTGGTTCGTTAAGGCTTTTAATATTGATGACAGTTTTATAGGATCGTTGAAAGCTGTAACAGTGATTTGGGAGTGGTTGCTTAGTGATAGAATGTTTATGATGGAGATGGATTTTGGTATGCTTGTAATAATTGGATCGGATGTGGAGTGTTTGGAAGATCTGAAGTTAGGTCTTGGTTCTTTTATGAGTAAAGGAGACTTAGGTTTGCTAGGAAAGTATCCCTGTTAGATGAAAGAGGGCCAAGACAATTAAGATTGAAGTCACCAAGAATGATTGTTATTTTGGGACAGTTATTAAGGATGTAAGCAGTGAATGATTTGAATTTATTTAGTGAAGATGGGGGTAGCAGTTAGGATATAGCGATCAGCAATGGTTTGCATTTGTGAGATGGAAATTTTAGGAGAATCAAGTTAGGACAAGAGTCTGAGGAAGAGTTTCCTTTGGCAATGACTTTTGGGTTTAAGTTTGTTTTTGTATATAATGAGGGAGCCTCCACCAGATATTTTCCTGGTCTGGCATAATTGACATACTTTTAGGATTCTGACCTAGTAGTCTCACTACTTTTTTTCCTCAGGATCTCTTCATGACAGGAGAAAAGTAACTATGCAATTTTCTATGTTTAAATGTACCTGTAACTAAGATAAATCTGTGGTTAAACCATTTGAATGATATGCATGTTGTTTTTCTTAGTGATATATTCCATCTGTTGTTACTTATTTGTGGTCAGATGTCTAATTACCAACATTTTATCATGTCACCAGATTAGTAACTAAAACTGATTGTGTGGGATTTCTCCTCAAGAGAATTTGGAAGAAATCACTGACAAATACTTAGATGCAAATCTGTTCCACAAAATGTGATCCATTGATGTCACTTGTAATCTTAGGAAATACTTTCAATTTAATGAAAGCTGTGATCACAGTGTACTACTAATTGCAAACCATAATATTCCAATTAATTTAAATGTTGCGGGAATCAATAATACACATTACACATTATATACCACCCTTTTTTACAATGAATGTTTCCATATGGCTACTTATAAATTCACATATGTTGAAATATGTTATGAAATACATTTAATATGCTTTTATGAACTGTCTAATGGTATAATTAATACTAGTCTGCAGTTTTTTATACATAAACTTTTTTGAAATAACATATAATTGTTTGAATATTTCTGTATGGTGCAAGATACTCAAGTCTTTACATGTTAAACCAGTAAATACTAGTTAGCCAGAAATCAAACCATGAATTTTCTAAGTAGCACAAACTTTATTTCTTTTTCTTGGCTAATACTATACACTTAAAATATTCAGCATTTTTTAACATATCAGATTAACAGCTTGTTTTGGTGTACCTGTTCAGAGCATAACTTCAGCCAAAAATAATAAAAATGACAGAATGTGCATTTTTTTCATTTACTGAAAGCTTATCTGACATAAATTGGTTAAATTTTACTTTTTGTGTCATTCAGAAGTAATACCATATTACATTCTAGCTGTATGTCATGAACTTACTATAGTAGAGTTAAATCTCATTGAAATAAAGTAAACGTTATTACAGACATGGAAGCAACTTTAACTGTAAGGTGTCATGCTTCAATTCCCCTGAACCTTAAACTATAAGCACTGTTGAGGAGCAGTCTTAACTGAAGCTTTGTTTTCAGTAACTGTAGTACTTGAATCATAAACTGCTATATTCTTTAACATCAACGTTGATTGTGAACAACCAATAAATAATTTTAAAAGCAATGTCTACTCATGAATACCTGGGCCCTTGATATCCACAGACAGTATGCCTTTTTTCTTTATTGCAGTTCCCAGCAAAACAAGTCAGCAGAAGCAAAATATTTCCCAGTACCATATAAATGATGTTTCACTGTACTGCATGTGAAGATATCTAAAGGCTGCCAGCCTAGCTAGATAGAATTTTGTAGATAATTCTGTCATTTGTAAACATTAATATAAACCAAAGGCTTGTTCTCCTAAATGGAAGAAAATGGTGTTAAATGTTGAACATCAAAAATGTAGCAGCAATGCACTCTGCTGGAAGAAAGCTGTTAAGTCAAGCCTTGTATGACTGATCTCAAACTCGGAGCTATAGTGTCTGAACCAACAGATTCTTTCTTTTGTTTTGAGACCAGAGTTAATTGCTAGATTTTACATATATAATGTTTTTAATTACTGTGGTTTCCTGACCAGGTGCAAGAGCAAAGCAATGTAAATGTAGTGTCTGTTAGCCTGGGAAACAGAGAATCGTTAAGAATTATGTAATCTAAAATGAGTCAGCAGGATGTATTATCAATTTAAAGGACTTTCTCAGAGACAGAGAGAAAGCATTTTGGATTTTGTCTAAAGCTGACAACAACTAGTACTCTACTTTACTGTATATGTAAGTTTATTTAGAACTGTGATTGCTCTTAGATATAGATAGAAAATAGTAAGTTCAGTCTAGCTGTTTTTCTGTATTGATGTCAGAATTATTCTATTGTATTGTTTTAAGCATTTTCCTTTGTTCTCCAAACTCTTGACTATCACTGTGTAGTAAGAAGTATTGTCTTGTGTTTTTATTATTTATTATTAAATATTTTAAACATTTCAACTGTGGCTGTTTTGTGTAGAGATAATTTAAGCTGTAGAGTACATTCCATGTATATAGTGATACTGGCCAAGCCACTCCAATAGCTTTAGCCCTGGGTCACACTTACTACTGAATAATAATATTGCACAGTAATAATTGGACACCCTTTGGTAAGGGGCTTTTTAGTAGCTGATAGTGGTTGGTGGCAGCTGGTACTACCTTATAGACTGGCAGGAAGGGGCATAGCTGGAGAACCTGTGCCAGCCTTCCCCAGGAATGTCTGTGTAGATGTATATAACTCTTATCTTAAAGTGTGTGTGTGTGTGTGTGTGTGTGTGTGTGTGTGTGTGTGTGTCAGCTACCTGGGCAGGGACACAAAGCATTGGTTGGACAGAGGGGGTGCTTGAGGTTTTAGCTTGACCACTAGGCTGAGATCTGGACCCTATAGCTGTGCCAGTGGGGAGTCTTATTGGGAATATGGAGAGAAAGGGGGAAACCAGCCCCAGACTGACTGTGGTCTCTGTGTGCTCTTAAGGGAAATTGTACTTTACTGTATGTGTATTTGTTATCCTTCCCAATGTGGACGCCCCTTACTGGTTTTAGTGGTGAGGAGTGAAGCTCCTTGATTGCTGGGCCAGTGCACGGGTGTCACACTACAATTTACATATTATACTAATTTCATCCATTAACCAGATAAACCCATTGAACACAATCATCTCTTTTCAGTAGTATTTCTAGATTACTTTTTTTATATAACCTTACTAACGGGTGCACTATAGGCAAATGGAAATTAAAAGAATCAAGCCTTGCACTTTAAAATGCAAAAACATCTATCTTGATAGCATTGTATAGTATTGATATTTTACATTATCTACCTGTAAAACTGTTCTTTTTTTCTTTTAAGCATGTAAAATATAAAATGTATAAGCCTTTTTTCTAGAATCCTGGATTTATGTATAAAGCAGAGAAATTAATTGCTGTATAAACTTTAAATATTAATTTAATATTTAATATTTATTCAATCCACGGTGGTGCAGCGGTAGCGTTGTTGCCTCACAGCAAGAGGTTCTCCCGTTCAGTTCTCGGCTGGCGTGTGGGGAGTGCCTTCTGTGTGGAGTCTGTATGTCCTCCCCACGGTTGGGTGGGTATTCGAAAGACATGCGTAAATGGGCGTGCCTTTGTTGAAGGTTGAACATCAAGCTGGCACCTCGGCGTTCCTGAAAATCTACTGCCAATCATTAGCAGACCGGAGTTCCGCTGTGGCGACCCCTAACCGGGAAAAGCCAAAAGACCAAAAACATAAACTTTAAATATTTAAATTCTGTTAATGTTTACACTGATGCAGTAATGTAACTCTTTTACTAGATGTATCTGTATAACTGTTTATGTCAGGACTCAGGAGTATTTTTCTTTAAATTTGAAACTGGTATACTGTGTTACATTCTGAAGTAGTAATAAAAAGCTGAACTACTTTCAGTCTACTGTGCAAAAGACAATTAACCGGTCAAGAAAAAATATGTATATTAGAATTTGTAAATAGCCAGCACAGTAATGCATCTGGAATATATCAGATTTATAATTGTCAAAATATTCCTGCTACTTTTTTTAATACCTGTGAAAAATAAATTGTTGTTAATCTTATCACATTCACACATCCCCACCCAAGCTTTCATATTTTACATTAAATTAAAAATAATACTGATAAGTTAGTCACTTCTTGTGTAAACCGACACCACAGATGTTCCTCATTCTTTGCTTGACAAAGATAAACAGTAGTTCAAAGAAAATGTCCTTGGAAGTCAGAAAGATGTTGAAAAAAAAAAGGAACATGGAACTTTCTTCCTGTAGATGACCCACATTTAAAGCCTGGAACTATGTGTTATTGAAATTGCCCATTGACTTCCTTCTCAGAAAATAAATGTAAGGAAAAACATCTGGCTCTCATTGTTGGTAAGGTAAAACTCAGTCTCTGTTATGCAGAGTCTGAAGACAATTGATGAATCATTCTTATCACACATGGATATTGCACATAGACTTCTGAAGTTTGGACAGGAAGCTGCCAACAAATATCTGTTGCTTATTAATTCACTAATGGCACTGCCAGTTGTTTGGAATAATATGGCATATATAGATCACATCTCAATAAAAAATATTCGTACCTCACAGATGTAAACCCTTCTCCAAAAAATAGAATCACAATACAAACCATTTGCTAGAATTTAACTGAAACCGAACTGTTTCAGAAATGTAAGGCTTGCTGCAAGTATCTGGATTCTAGTTATGTGCTATGTACATATTTACAAACTCACTCTCATCACTGCTTCAAGAACATTAACTATGTATATATATGCTGTGGTAGTACTACTGGTTACTGTTTGACAGTTACTTCAGAAAGTGCTTGGAATTAAAGCTATTGTCTTGTGTAACTACTTAACTCCATATCTGTACTTCTTAAAATATTGTCTATGCAGCAAGACATATAAAACTTTATATAACAGCTAGTAACTTGTAATTTCTTGAGGACTCTTTAAATACATTCATTTATGAAACTCAGAATGTCTTACTTAGCATACGTCCTCTGATGTTGAAGTTACTCAATCTCTCACTTTTGTTCATGCCAGGTGCATATAGGTTACAGACGGCTGCCATTATGTGGATTCCTCATCAGCTTACTCTTCCTACTGCCATAACCTGCTGTGTTGATTCTTGTAGCGTCAGACATGGTCACGATGAGCTTAGTTTTAACAGTTTGTTTCTCATTTTCACTGGATTTTACAGATCTCAAATGTTAGACATTTCTGATGCACAAGTGAGAACCACGTTTAGAAGTATTCAGATAATTTCCAGTTTACTGTGTGTAAGATGTTTCCATGTTGGACTTTTAGTTATACAGTTGTTAAGGAGACAAAGTGATGCAAGCTCGCTAACTAAATAAAAGCAATAATGCAGTGCCTTTTACATTATCACACACTCAAATTACTCTGTGATATACTTACAGATATTTATGTTATAAGACAAATCAGAGGTGACTGGTATGCTAACCCACAAAGGAGTGTCCGTAGTTATTTCTTGTTACCAGGCAAGATGTATTCATGATGTGGTAGCTCTTTCCAACAGATATGCAAAATGTCCACTGCGTATATTTCATCCTTCAGGACTTAACTTGCTCAGGCATTCTGTCTGCTGGTGGACTGCTTTGTTGACATGCTCCTTAAATATATTAAAATTGTTCAATGATGCACTAAGCACATTATAAAATCGTTCTGTGTGTGTCTGACTTGTCATTGCAGTTGGGAAGAAAACATACAATGTTACATCTCACATAAAAATAATAAGACATTTGGTATATAGGTTCATAGATTCATAGGTAGGTACTAGGCTATCGGCCCAAGGACCTATGTAAGCCTAGCCAACAAGTTCCCTGGCTTTTGCCACCCCATAAAGTTATTTTCCTGTGCCCCTGTCAAGCAGAGCCACAGAAGTGATCCTCGGGGTGAATTTCCTATTTCCCATCCACTCATCAAGATTTCTCTTGAAGAGTGCTAGTGAGGAACTCTGTCTGACATAGATAAGTAGCTTGTTTCCGAGTATGGGAAGTCTCTGGGACAGGAATCTATGTCTACAGCGTGTTCTGTTTATTGTGGTGACAAGGTTTAGGTCCCTAGAGTGAGTATCTTGGAGGGATTTTTTTAGGTGTAGCAAGTCCAACAGCTCTGGGTTTGACATAGCTTTGTATGTTAGGCAGAGATCACCTCGGAGTAGGCGATAAGCTACAGAGTAAAGCTGGAGTTTTTTGAGGAGGTCAGTGTAGGGCATCTGTTTGAGGCTCGTAATCCTCTTTGTGAGGTACTTCTGTGGCCTTTCCAGCTGTCACAGATGTCTTGTGAGGTACATTCCAAAAGGGGCGTTGTACTCAATAATGGGTCTAATGAGAGCTAAGTAGAGGGGAACAATGACCTCTTTTTTCCTGGATGAGAATCCTTTCGTGATAAGGTGTGCCATGTAGAAGGATTTCCTGACTACTGTGGCAATGTGATTATCAAAGGAGAGACTACTGTCCACCTGAGTCCCAAGGTCTCTTATCACACCTTCAGCATTAAGTTAACTGCCGCCTATGTGGTAGTTCATGGGTACAGAGTTTTTACCCAAGGGAATGACAATGCACTTTTTGATGTTGAGCTTGAGGTCATGGCTCTGACACCAGGCATTTGTCTCAGTGAGGCCCTTCTGTAGAATATCCACGGCATTTGGCGACTCGACTATGGCACCTAATTTGCAGTCATCTGTGAACTAAATCAGTCAGATGCCCTCTGTATTAGTCCTTACTTCAGAGAAGTAGATACCAAACAGGAGAGGACCCAGGACTGAACCCTGTGGTACTGCACTTGTCACTGGTACGAAGTCATATTTGGAGTCTGCAACTTTTACAGTGTGGGTTCTGTCAGTGAGCCAGTTAGCAACCCATCTTGTGATGTATGGATTTATGCCTAGTTTGGTGAGTTTATCTATAATTCCAGAATGGGGGATGGTGTTGAAAGCTTTGGCCAAGTCAAGATGGGCTGTGCGAACTGCCTTACCCTTGTCTGCGGCTTTGATGACTGTTTCAAAGAAGTCTATCAGGTTCAGGAGGCATGATCTGCCTTTCACAAACCAGAACTGGGTGGGGTCCAGAGTTTGGAGGTTACCAATGTCTTTGTTTATCAGTTCCATGTTGATACGTTCCATGGCCTTGCAGACCAGGCTCATCAGGCTAATAGGGTGATAGTTCCCGGGGTCCATGATGGCTCCCCCTTTGTGGGGTGGTATAATTATTGCTGTGCACCATTCAGTGGGTACAAAGCCTGACATGAGGCTATGACTGAACATGGTGCTTAGGTGGGGGGGGGGGCAGTTTGTTCTGAAGTTCATGTAGAACGCAGCCTGGGATGTTGTCCGGTCCCATGGAAGCTGTGTTCTTGGCTTTGGAGAGTGCAGTTTTTACCTGCACAGTTGTGATTGCAGGGGTCTGCAGTCTTCCAGTACAGCTACGGGCCCTTTAGGGGGTGAGAAGGGGGTAAAGTTAGCACTGAACCTATCAGCCAGAATGTTGGCAATATCAGTTGGTTTTGTAATTTTTGTGCCATTGTGCTGTAACTCAGAGGAGATCTGGGTGTTGCCATTGAGATTCTTGACATAGCTGTAGAATTGCTTTGTGGTTGTCCTTAGAATCAGTGACAATCTTGTTTTCATAGCTAGCTTTGGAGGATTTTATGAGGGATCTCAGCTTCTTACTGAGGCTGACCAGGGAGCTCCTTCACTCATGGGATTTTACTCTCTTTTGCAAGAGTTCCTTCCTTCTGTTGTAGAGTTTGTTTATAGCAGGAGACCACCAGATTGGCTTCCTTTTTTTGGAGGACAACGTGTTGATTCTGTTAGGGATATCTCGATCCATGCACTTGTGTAAGTGCTTATAGAGTGCATTTGTGTAGGATTCGGCAGTCATATCTGTATTGTCAATCTGTATGGGTGTCGTGAAGTTAGTCATTTCTGTCTAAAGAAGCATGAAGTTGGCTTTGGAGAAATTTTTTACAGTGGTTTCTTTAATGAGGGGTGGGATCTAAGGTGATTAGCTTATAGTCAGATCTGACAAATGAGTTGACTTCAGATATGGGACACCGGTCGCTCATGTTGGTAATGACTAGGTCCAGGATACTGTTGCCCCTGGTGGGGATGTGGATAAGTTGATCCAGGGCATTAGAGTTTATGAATTCTAGAAAGTGTTGGGCGAAGGAGTTGGTATATGAGTAGTTTTCCCAGTTAATGGTGGGGTAGTTGAAATCACCCATTATTAGGGTGTTTGGTTGAACCCTAATATTTTCCAGTATATCAAGAAAAGAGGAGTACCAGCGGTGGTGGTGCTGCGGTAGCATTGTCGCCTCACAGTAAGACGCTGTCCGGTTTGATTCTCAAATAGAGCGTCTACTGCATGGAGACATACGTGAATGGGTGTACCTTCATTGAAGGTTGTGCGTCAGACTTGGCAAGCCGGTACGTAAAAATCAATTGCCAATCATTAGCGGACCGGAGTTTCGCTGTGGCGACCCCTAACCGGGAAAAGCTGAAAGACACAACAGAAATCAAGAAAAGAGGAGTGGGAATCCTGGGGAATGGTGGGAGTTCTGTAGCAAGCTACAATTTGGATTGCACTTTTGCCCAGAGATAGTTTCACTTGGATAATTTTGGATGCATTATGTTGGACAACTAGCCTGGAGGTGTGGATATCCTTAATGGATATGGACACACCTCCACCTTTGGTGTTCCGGTCGAGGTTAGATGGCTGAAAGATATGGTATGAGTTATAGCCTGGTAATGCAGGGATGCTGTCTGGACCCTTGAACCAGGTTTCAGTCACTGCACAGGTATCGATGTTCTCCATTTTAAGGAGTGCCTTGAGTGAGTGCATTTTGAGGTTTAGACTTCTAACGCTGAGTAGTATTACCCTCAGTTTTTGCATGTCTGTACCTGTTATGGTGGTGGGTTTGTCATTTGAACCTTGCCTAAAAAAGGCACTATAGGGGCAGCAAGAGCCTTAGCCAATATCTGGAATCCCAGGGGCGACAAGTGCAGGCCATCTCTGGCAAAACATCATGGCCTGTCATCCATGTTGTCCCAGGCAGACAGATACTGGATCCCCCTTAGAATGACTCCAGAAGCTTAGCCAATTTTTGAAGTCAATCATTTGTCCTTGTACTGCGGTATCATTCTGGGTGAAAGTAGGATGCTACTCAGGGCTAGAGTCATAACTGCCTGGATTACAAGATCGGAGAGCTCTTCCATGTCTCTTTTCATGTAGTCTAGGGAGGTACGTCTCAGGTCATTCACACAAACATGGACAATGACTGAGTCATATTTGTAATTGTTGTGGAGTGACCTGAGTGCGTGTGTTATGTGGCAGATCCTGGCACCCACCAGGCAGCTAACAGTAACCTTCTCCCTGTCTAGTCTGGTGAGTGGAACATCAGTGTGCCTGACTATAGAGTCGCCTATGACTAATGTGTTGGGTCCATTGTTTTACCTTATGGGCTGTGGTTGAATAGCACACTGTGTCTGTGGGCTATGTGTCTTTTGGGTTGTGATGAGGGATGGAGGTTGCTTGCATTTTTGCTTTGGAGATCTCTGTTGCTTGGGCAGATAATTACTGAGAGCCTCTGCAAATGTTTTTGTGTATCTATGTGTTGGTTTTGGTGGCATAGGTTTAGTGGGACTATGTGATGAGTGTGGTATGGTGCAAGTGTTTACCATCTCCTCTTGACTGACAAGTTCAGTCTTGGTTCGAGAGAGCTTTTCCTCCAGTTTGGCTAGATAAATGCATCTTTCACAGATTGTAGTGTTGGGTGGTAGGAGGAGAGGGTTGTTGATGTACATGAGGCAATTGCTACACTGTCCCAAGATGCCCAGAGATTCATCAGGTAGACAGGAGAGAACACCGGGAGCTGTCCCTTGGACATGCCTAGGTAATCATTATTTTCCTCTAGACAAGTGAGAGAAGTAAGTGCTAGAGCTTGTTTTCCTCTAAGCAACTGAGGAAGATAAGTACAAAAAGCTGTTATCCACTAGGTAATGAGGAAGGTTGAGTGCTGTAGTAATTTCTAGCTTATTTAGTGCTTACAACAGTTCTGAACCAGTGCTGAGCACGAAAAAGCAGATTCAAGTGCTACAATTAAGAATCTGGCTAGTTCTAAGGGACAAACTGAAGAGCAGACTTTATGGCGCCGGGAATACTTTAACCCTAGCTAAGTGATGCTATGAGATGCGTAAACTCGTGCAAACCCACGCAAACATGGATTTTTAACTCAGAAAGTTGAAAGGGATAGAAATCAGCCCAAAACAGCCATTAAGGTTAATTTCAGAGCTGGAAACCACTTCTTTTGCAACAGATAGGCTGCTCTAATGCTTACCACTCTCACTGATAAGCAGAAAGACCTCCCACTACCACAACAATGTCTGGGCCACTCAGAAATACAGACTAAAGTCCTGAAACCAGCAATTATAGGAAAGGGTGGGAAACGAGCAGTACAGATAGTATTTTTTTTTTAATAAATTAAGCAGCAAAAAGCAATTTAAACAGTAGAAATGCACAGAAAAGGCTGTCAGACTTGAGTGTGACGCCTACTATATTAAATGCAGTTTAAATTTTAACTTTTAAACAGATAAATCTAGTGTACATGCAGTAAAATGATTTAACTGTAAAATGCAGCAGAAATATTTATCCATTATTACAATACAATATTATTAGTCCACATTTATAGCCACTAAGCCACACCCCCGCATCCTTTCCAACCTACACAACTTCCTCTCCGAATTCTTCCTCCCCCTCCCACCATTTTACTGATTAACCACTACTATTCCTCTGAGGCACATCATCCCTACCCATAGATGATATATACCATGTCTATAACTAATTATAAACTCCTTCCCCTCATCTTACCACTCTTAATTCTGCCATACTTTCTTACTAGCTATGAAAATCTTCCATTCACAGGTTTCTCCTATCCAAAACGCCAAACCAATACCCCCCTACCTCCACTGATTGCTGAATTTGCCCACTACTACACTACCCCAAAAATTATAAATTCTAACCACCTGTTTCTTAATAAACCACTCCAAACAACACCAAAATCTAAATATGGACTAAAACTACTATTCAAAGTTATTAGACTACTAGCTTATCTAAGAAAAAACATCAGCATAGATGGAGACATTCATCCTAATCCAGGCCCAACCTCAACTCCAAATTCTACCAGCCCACCACTCTTCCACAGACTGGTTAACTCCCTTCTAATTTGCCACTTAAACATAAGAAGCCTAAACAATAAGGTACATAGCCTGCAGGCTGTACTAGCTACATACCTCCCTAACATAATGTGTCTATCTGAAACATGGCTCTGGCCATCAACCAAAGATAATGAGATCCTGCCTCCTGGTTACAATATACTTAGGGCTGATTGAGTAAAGAAAAGAGGAGGAGGAATAGCCGTCTTATATAATAGCACACTTAACATCATAACTAACCCCATACAACCACCCCAGGTCTCTAACGCTGAAATACTCGCTCTAAAAATTCTACTAAACAATCAAAAGGGCATTAACCTAATTGTCATCTATATTCCCCCTGGGAATAATGTAGAAACTCTAGAGGTAATTCTACACTGGATAGCCAACAACTACCCTCAAGAAACCGTCGTCCTGAGTGATGTTAATATTGACTGGAACCAATGTACAGCACAGTCCAACCCCATCTCTGTTAACCTACATGGATTCTCTCAAATCATATCCTCCACCACCCGTACAGGAAATACTAACCAAAAAGAGAGTATACTAGACTGGATACTCACCAATAGTCAACCCCAGAACTATATGTCTGGAACTCTCCCCAATGATCTTAGTGATCACCTGATCACATACATCATGAAAGACAAAATTAGTTGTGCAAGATTGCCTATTTATAGGCCTATCAGATCCAAGAAAAACTTTGACCCAACAAAATTTCAATTAGAACTCAAATCCTGTAACTGGTCAAAACTAAGCTCCCTTCCCCTTGATGAGGCAGTGTCATTCTTTAACAATACATTTCTTACTATACTTGACTCACATGCTCCAAAACGCTCACTTAGAATTAAAACTCAACTAGCACCCTGGCTAACAACAGAAACCAAATCCAAAATAACAATTAGAGATAAAGCATGGGATAAATGGCGCACTACCAAATTACCCCTAGATCGTATCAAATTCCAACAACTAAGAAATGTGACTAAAAAAGCCATCATACTAGATAAGAAAAACTACTTCTACAACCTGCAACACAAACATCAAAATAACCCTCAAAAGTACTGGGCAGGCTTAAATAAACTTCTCCAACCAGGCAAATCCACCACTCCTACCCCAGGAACACTATCTGACAAGAGCCAAGAAGAAGTAGCTAATTCATTCAATACTTTCTTCACAGAAACCATTCAGTCCTTAGCTAACCAACTTTCTCCTCCCTCCACTTCAATATATACTATACCCGACTCACCACTCTCTTTTAACTTCCAGCCAGTGTCCACATCCTTTATCAGATCCCTTTTGAGAAAACTGAAGCCAACCACCCTTTCGGCCGATCTTCTCCCGGCTGAATACCTGCAAATAGCTGCAGATGTTGTAGCCTACCCTATCTCAATCTTAATTAACAGAACCATAACCGAGGCCTCAATCCCCTCAATTTGGAAAATATCCTACGTTATACCACTCCACAAAGGAGGTTCATCCACAGAACTATCCAACTATAGACCTATAGCCATACTATCACCACTTGCCAAAATTATGGAAAAGTGCGTGCACAAACAACTAATGCTCTATCTAACCCAAAATAAACTACTCACAGACTCTCAACTTGGATTCAGACCCCATCATAGTACAACCACTGCCCTCCTCTCTTTTACTGAAAACATAAATCTTAACCAGAATAACAAAAAAAATATCCTCCGCTCTCTTCCTGGACATATCGAAAGCCTTCGATATGGTAAACCACCAGTTACTTCTACATACTCTAAAAACCCTGCATCTAGATACTCCAGCTCTTGACTGGTTTCAAGCCTACCTCACTGGGAGACAACAAGCAGTAATGTGGCACAACAAGCTCTCCTGCATGCTACCAAATACCATAGGAGTTCCTCAAGGTTCCATATTAGGACCTCTCCTCTTTTCAGTCTTTATAAATGACCTCCAAACAGTCATCCCTGAAGCCACCTGCATTCAGTATGCAGATGACTCAACTATAATATGTTCCAATGCCTCTCTTGCAAATCTACTAACTACAACCCAACATAGCTTCACCACAGTCAAAAACTGGCTTGCCAACCATCTCCTGATCTTAAATCCAAACAAAACCAAGCTACTTCTCTTCTACCCAACTAATAGATCACCGACTGAACACTTTACCATACAATCCAATAATGGGACCATTATCTCCCCTGACACCTATACAAAGCTATTAGGAGTAAACATTGACAATAAACTCAGATTTGATATACACATCAACCAAACCATTAAGTCAGTCAACAAGAAACTTGGGACGCTATATAGAATAAAAGCCTTCCTTACCCCGAATGCCAGGGCAGCCACAGCCCACTCACACCTTCTCTCTACCCTACTATATGCCTCTCCTGTGCTTACTAACCTTAACAAATCTGATCTGAACAAGCTCTCATCCTGCTATAATCACATTGCCAGATTCGTTACAGGCCTACCCTACAGAACGCGCCACTGTATTAAACTGAAAAAACTTGGATGGATAGAATTCCCATACCTTCTTCAGCAGTACCAACTCATAGAGGCATTCAAAATCCTTAAACAACCTGAAAATACCCCAGCGCTAAAAAACTTAATGACTCCCTACTCCAATCTTAGCTGCCTTCGCTCAGCAAACAGACTCCTTGTCCAAACAACTAAATCTTTCAACCTAGGCGGCGACGCTCTGTTCGCCAATACCACTGGTAAAATATGGAACTCTCTCCCCAATAACCTCATGCCTGCAACTTCACTAATTCAATTCAAAAATAGTCTAAAACTCCACTTTAAGTCACATTGGCTATGTCCTTGCTCAAACCCAGACTAGCTCTGTGCCATAAACTAAAACCCAAACCAACTAGCTAAGGTGATAAGAACTTTGTATGTTGTGATAAAGAACTATGTATGTTGTCAAACTATGGCATTATACTGCCTATCGCCTTCGCTAATATGTTATTAATGTATATTCTAATCATTAGTAGTAAATTCAGAAGATATTGTATGGTAGTCTTGTACTAGTATGTAAATAGCCTATGTTCTTTGTTATTGTTCATCTTATTTACTATTTTCTGTATCTAATTATCATTGTAACTCTGTTGGAGCTTTTCTCCCCGGGCCTCCGCTGAAAAAGGACATGTATCCAGTCGGACTATCCCGGTTAACAAATGTAAAATAAATAAATAAATAATAAAATAAATAAATACAACAGAACCACAGTAAAAACAGCTTTTAAAGTGCAATAAGCAAAAACAGTTTAGAGAAAGCCAAAAAAGGTACTTAGATCAACAAAAAGTCTCTCTTTCTCGTTTCTGGTGCTGTAATAGTCTGCAGGATGCCCAAACAGGATCTGCTGAGCTAAAACAAGCACAAACCTGTGCAAACATGGGTTTTTAACTCAGAAAGTTGAAAGGGATAGAAATCAGCCCAAAACAGTCAATAAGGTTAGTTTCAGAGCTGGAAACCACTCCTCTTGTGACAGATAGGTTACTTTAATGCTTACCACTCTCACCTAAAAAATATTACATGGAGATGGAAATCAAGACCAATACGTATATACAGAAATTTAATTTTAGAGATGGATGAGGCAGATAATACTGAAAGTCATCTTACAAAAACATATTCATAGCAGGAGAATGAGAACATACACTTAGGGAAGTCCACTAAGATTCAGTAGAGGTATAATTGTAAAGCTGCAATGCTCTAAAGCTAGCTGGCTGGATTGGGGCTATTGGTTTACTAATGTTAATGGGTAATGTAATTGTTACTCTCCAGGCTTCCTTTTTGGGGAACAGTATGACCTGATGTTGTCATTTTCATTCATTCCTCAACTGATGGGTCTCAGATCTGACCTCAGATCCAGCTTGGCCACTTTTACCAGACTCACAGATTCAGCTCTTCAACTCCTCCCATTACCTATAATGCCTCACCATCCTGGCATAAACTCAGATCTTGCTTGCCACCACATTGTTTAGATGCAGGTCTTATGTTCTCAAGCTACGGTGTCAAGTAGGATTTTCTCTGCTACTTAACTGTGAGTTTTTTTACTCAGAAATCCTTTACCTCTGTATCTCTTCCATCCTTTGCCTTTAGCTAGTAGTTAGCATGGTTTCTAACATTAAATATTTCAATCTAATGTTGTCAATCTTCATTCTGTCCTCAACTGATGGGTTCAGAACCAATCCCCAGATCTAACTCAGCCGTTACTAAAGTTCATGGTAAACAAAATGATGTTGAGCTTCTTCTTTACCCACAATGCACCAACCCAAAGTTACCTCAGATCTCATTTGCTGCTTTTTGCAAAAGACGTGGTTGGCCTAGTTCTCAAGCTTTCACAGGTAAGTAGTTTATCTTTTAAAATCTTTATATTTCTTTTTTTTTTTTCATCCCTTACCCTCATACAAAATCATATTACTTCTGTTACCATAGTTAGCAATTTTTCTTTCACCCTATCTATCGTACAGTATTTGTACTTCTGGAATTACTATTGTTAGTAATTTTCTTTCCTTCTACCTTTCTACATTTTAGTGTAGCCTTTTTGTTACCACCGCTGGTAGTTTTCTTTCTGCCTTCTTTCTTTACCCTCAAAACAAAAACTGTTGTTACTTAACTTTTAATTTTTATAGTTGCTAGAATAATGGTGGAAAAAGTCCCGACTGGGTTTAAAAAGTGTGTGAAGCGTGGGCACAAGCTACCAATGTCACATGTCCACACTATGAGTGTTTACCACCTTGGGCCATTACATCTGCAAGTGGATTGTTCAATCTGCCATAGTTTCAGTCCTAGGGCTCTAGTAGAAGAAAAATAAACTTATATTAAAAGGATTATAACCATCTTCTTTAGGAGAGGTGATATCTGGGGCTTAATCCCTCAAAAGTAAAAGTAAAGAATTGAGGCCTTTATCTCTGAAACCTTCCATGTCATCCAGCCCGGTTTCAGAGCTATCTAGGAAAAGGCATAACCTGGATCCGAATAGATCCAAATGTTCCTCGCCCTCAGATCTGAGGAAGAAAAAAGTGAGGGATCAGACTACCTCAGATCCAACAAAAAAGCCATCAGATCTGACTGCCTGGAGTCCTATACTTCTTCCCAGGATGAGATATTCGCCATCCACTGATCCTGTGCCTTCAAGGGTGCGCTCACCCTTTTTGGAATGACATCGATCCAAGCCACCTGTCTTGTCTCGACTCATTCATTCAGAAGTTTGATGGAGGAAGATGTAGAAAGAATAGTGCGGAAGATCCTCTTGGTGCAGATTCAGATGGGTGTCTTATCAGCTCCTACACCTTTGGGTCAGGAGGTCCATCCTTCAACTAAACCCCCACTTCAAGTTCCTCGTCTGATTCCTTTGGTTGCTTTAGACTCCCTGGATCTGAGCATTCTGTGTCCATCTGGCTAGGATGCAAAGGTAACATTACTTTGGATCCGAAGCTTACTCTGAGTGCTCCAGTTCAGATTTCTTTGGATCCGGAGGGCTCTCAGACCTGAAGCTTCCCTGTCAGAGCTGAGGTGTTGGAGTTGACTGCAAAGTTGTTGGAGCTGTCTCTGCACATTGGAGCTTCGGCAGTGGATAACTTGACTGTGGTGTCCTCCTTGGGGAGATTGCTTTCTCAGCTGGGGAGGACAGAGGTCCAAAAGCTTGTCTTCTCAGTGCCAGGGTCTTCTCTCTCCAGGATGATCAGCCTTCAAGGTTGTGAAGAGGGTGTTTTCTGCTCAGACAGAATGGACTGATCCAACCCCCTCAGATCTTCAACCTTCTACCTTGATGTCTCTAGGTTTGGACCCTCATCACTGTTTATCACAGGGACAGCCAGTCCAAGACCTCCAGGCTTCCCAGCAGGGTATTACAGTCTCTTTCGATACCTTCCCAGAGCACCCCACTGAGGAGGTCCCTAGGAAGAAAAAATGCAAGTGGAAGCACTTGGACTCTCCACAAAAGTCAGTCATGGAGGATACGGACCACAATCACCTTCAGAAGACATCTCATTTGGAGACATCCTTGGGATCCTAAAACAGAGAGGTGGTTGGATGCCCAGCCACTCTTCATCTGAGGATCAGTATTTCTTGAGGCTTTCAGTACTGCCCGTCTACCTCCTGGGTTACTCTGCCCACTGATAAGCTCATAGTTTTTATATCTCAGCGGGCATGGAAGGAACCTGACACAGCTGAACCCATATCCAGAAAACCTAAAACAAAGAGTAAAAAGGTCACACAGATAATCAACTGGTTAAAAAACACAAAAAGAAAAATCTAGCAAAGCTAGACTTCTAACTGTGTGATACCTTAAACCTCTTGCATCAGAGACCTCATGGGATATATGCAAATCACCATTTAAGGATATCAGATGTTTCAGCTAAATGGCAATTCTAAATGTCCATGACTTTTTCTTTTACTTTCATTTTTAAGTCTAGTTATGGACAATTTCAGACCATTAAAGCCAAACCCCTCTAGCTGTGGACATGCATGTTTCTGCCTTCTTATGTCATCATCAGCACAGCGTAAGCTGTTCCCCTACCCTACCCTTCGCTACCCTAAAACTGAAATTAAAAATTTTACAAAATACACTTTTGCAGGGGGGTAGACCCCCTTGTACCCCCCCACCCCTACTTAAATATACTAACTCCAAGAACACATTACAGTGGGGAAAATGATGTAATTCCTTATCCTCACTGTATTGTGCTTGAGAGAACCGGCTTACGCAAAAGTGCATCTTCGATATTATGTACTTTGCGTAAGTACATCTTCGATGTTATGTAATTTTGCGTAAGTGTGTTTCTATGTCTCATGTTTGATATTCTGAAATTTCGATCATAAGACACAGATATATATATATATATATATATATATATATATATATATATATATATATACACATACCGCTGGTATTCTTTGTCTAACATCGCTGGTAGCACTTCTCTGTCTACCATCGTTGGTAGCACTTTTCTATAAACTTTCCCTTTCCATTTTTTTCTGTACATATACCTTGGCGCCCTTCGGTATTCTGGGTGCATGATTGCTGGTTGCACTTTACTGTAATTTTTTCCCCTATTTCTAATTTCCAGTTGTTTTTTGTGTGCTGTTGTTTCTCTCCTCCAAATATGACTAATAAAGAATAGGGCACTTCTGGCTTTAAAAAAGACAGAAGTGCAATAGCAAAATGTCTAATTCTGATGGTCATTCACTATGTGTGTGTTTTTTAGCCTCATTACAGCTTCAAAAAGACTGCTCAGTATACAATGGATTCAGTCACCGAGCCTTATTTGAATGAAAGAAGATATCACTTCCACAGCAGCACAAACAAAAATCCCAAAGAAGTTGTCAGCCTCCAGATGAACAACAGCAAATTTATTGTAGAACAGTAAAACAAACAGATATTCCCAGTTAGCGCTTTCATCTCACTTCTATTAACTCTGAGACTTCTTCAGACTGATTATTTCTGGGTACACCCAACACTTTACATACTAAAAAAAAATCACTTGATCCAAAATGTCACATGACTATTATAAAAACTTTTTTAAAACTTTTTTTTTTTATAAAAACATATACACTTTTCATACATAAACATTTGTATCAATAAATAAGTGTTTAAACCTCTTCCTTTTTAAATACATTACAAACTCCTCTCTGTTATTGAGACCAGGTGGAAAACAGGCATAGATCCTGACTTGCCAACAATATTCTAGCCAGCCTAGCTCTTCCTCAATATGTACTATATTAAGACCGTTAGAAAGTGCTTCCGAAAATATAAATTTAAACTCAACCTTACATTTATTCATCTTATAGTGTTTGCTTCATGCATTCTTTTCATCCCCAGTTTGAACAGCATACTTATGCTCATATATCCTTCTGTATAACTCACAAGTAGTTCTTCCCACATAAAAGGATTTACATTCTACACAAAAACTCAAGTACACTATATTTTTAGACTTACAACTGAATAACCTTGGAATCTTAATTATTTTTCCTCCTATCTCTACTTCATCAGTGTCTGTGTAAATATATTTACACATATTACAATTCAGACACTTACACATTCCACATTTTTGTTTCTTGTCTTTGGGTTTATTCAATTTGCCTTGAAAATAATTTTTGTAATGCTTAGCTCTTTTCTGGGTGAACTTTGGGTGGTCCCCTAGCTTCTGAAGCAATTCACTATTAGTTCTAAATATACCCCAATTCCTATTTATTACTTTTTTATAGCTTGAGCATCTACACTATTTTGTATAGCCATAGATGTACCATATATAAACGGACATCTCTCATCTAAAATAGGTCCTTTTGTTCTTCCTTCAGTTTCTATTTCTAATATTTTATTCACCTCTGTTTCTGGGTACCCCCTTTTTACTATTTTATCACAGAACAAATTTGCTTCTTCCACAAAATCTGCTTCTTTTTTCATTAACCTACTTCTTCTAGACAACTGTCCTTTGACTATATTCATTTTTGTCTTTTTGGGGTGCATACTAGAAAAATGAAAGTACATATTGTTTTGTACTTCCTTTTTATATATCCTAGTTGCTAACTTGTTATTTTCTTTGTACATGGTTAAATCTAATAAACTAATCTCCTTTTTATTAACATGGTGGATAAATTTAAAATATGTGCAAATATTATTTATCTGTAAAAACACGGAAACAGGAGCAGAAGTAAGGAAATAAGCCAAAGTACAACAGTATGAAAAAAACAAATTGTCCAAGTAATGTGGTCCAAGAATAAATCCAACAGATAAAATCCACAAGCGTTTATTTGATTATAACGGATGAGCGCTTTCACTATATTAGCTTCATCAGATCCAAGTAAAAAATACAACAATTAACCCTGTTTATATATAAAAGTCAAGGATTAATTAACTAACTAACTAACCAATCATAATGAGTGTTGTTTTTTTAAATAGATAGGCAGTTTTTAATTCAATTAATGTATTCATTATGATTGGTCAGATATTCCCAGTTAGCGCTTTTGTCTCACTTCTATTAAACCTTAAGTAGGTTAACAAAAAAAGAAGCAGATTTTGTGAAACAAGGAAATTTGTTCTGTGATAAAATAGTAAAAAGGGGGTACTCAGAAATAGAGGTGAATAAAATATTAGAAGAAGAAACTGAAGGAAGAAGAAAAGGACCTATTTTAGATGAGAGATGTTTGTTTATATATGGAATATCTATGGCTATACAAAATAGTGTAGATGCTCAAGCTATAAAAAAGTAATAAATAGGAATTGGGGTATATTTAGAACTAATAGTGAATTGCTTCAGAAGCTAGGGGACCAGCCAAAGTTCACCCAGAAAATAGCTAAAAATTACAAAAATTATTTTCAAGGCAAATTGAATAAACCCAAAGACAAGAAACAAAAATGTAGAATGTATAAGTGGCTGAATTGTAATATGTGTAAATATATTTACACAGACACTGATGAAGTAGAGATAGTAGGAAAATAATTAAGATTCCAGGTTTATTCAGTTGTAAGTCTAAAAATATAGTGTACTTGAGTTTTTGTGTAGAATGTAAATCCTTTTATGTGGGAAGAACTACTCATGAGTTATATGGAAGGATATATGAACATATGTATGCTGTTTAAACTGGGGATGAAAAGAATGCATGGAGCAAAAACCATAAGATGAATACATGTAAGGTTGAGTTTAAATTTATAGTTTTGGAAGCACTTTCTAACAGTCTTAATATAGTAAATATTGAGGAAGAGCTAGGCTGGCTAGAATATTGTTGGCAAGTCAGGCTCAATACCTGCTTTCCACCAGGTCTCAATAACAGAGAAGAATTTGTAATGCATTTAAAAAGGAAGAGGCTTAAACACTAATGTATTGATACAAATGTTTATGTATTTAAAGTGTACATGTTTTTATAAAAAAAAAAAAAAAAAAAAAACTTAAACTTTTTTTATGATAGTCATGTGACATTTTCGATCATGTGATTTTTTTAGTATGTAAAGTGTGCCCAGAAATAATCAGTCTGAAGAAGTCTCAGAGTTAATAGAAGTGAGACGAAAGTGCTAACTGGGAATATCTGTTTGTTTTACTGTCCTACACTAAATTTGCTGTTGTTCATCTGGAGCCTGACAACTTCTTTTGGTTGAATGAAAGAACATGTTAATTTTAAAAGGCATGCATAAAACCTCTTTTGAGGAGGCCTTATCTGGTTCCAAATCTAAGACTGACCCTTTTTCTTCTTCCTCCTCTTCTTCAAAAACCGAAAAACATAAGAAGAAAAGTCACTCGGCACCAACCTCCCCTTTTGCACTGGTGAATAAAAAATCTAAAGTAGAGGTTCCATGAATGGCTATGAAACCAACAGCCTCAGCTCTGAGACTATTTGAATCTTTGTCACTGGAGCAGATATTACAAAAACAGGACAAGACTTTGGAACCGACAACCTCGGTTCTATCCACTATACCTGCACTGACAGCTACGGTTCAAACAATAATTCTTCAGGAACCAAAGTACATTCTTCCATGGATGCATTATTACCCATCTATAGATCTCTATGTGGGACAGTTGCATAGTCAGTTTTTGGAGAGACCTAAATTTGTGTCCACCCAATGAGTTCGCTCCACCAACAGCTTATCAGAATTGGACATGCTGAGGCTAGTGGATCAGGTTCTTGTGGTGAGAGGATTGCCCTCTATGTCCTCGGTTCCGACTACCTCCATTTCTGGAACTACTTTCTCCATGACTCCACAAAATCTTCCTCCTCTGACCCCATCTGTGGTTTTAGAGACTCAGGCTCTTATCCCTCCAGCATCGACTCTTTCTGCTCTGGCCAGATCCCTTTCTCTGGGGCCAACTACTACCCTGAGCTCTTTGGTCCTCTCAGAACTGGAGGGCTCTGGGGTGAGAGTTCTGCCATAATTTCTGAGGGGCAGGTTTTAACTCCAGTTTTTTTGGCACTGTCCCTGCACCTTTGGGCCTCAGCATGTGTGAACTCCACTCCAGCTTCTGTGTTGGGGCAGTCTCCTCAGAGTGGGAGTCACCTCGGTTCTGAGGCAGTCATTCTCAGTTCTGGGCTCCCTTCCCTCTTTGGGGGGACCTGTCTTCCACGGAGTGGAGAGGGCTTTGTCCTTGGTGGGCACCCAGTTGTCTGCTGCCCGACTGGAGTTGATTCCTCTCGTCTGACTCTCAACCAGCCTCTGCATCAGAACAGTGAGAGTCAAAACTACAGGATACACCTGTCCAGGTTTTATCCTCTTCTGGCACATCTTCAGATTTTCCCACTGAAGAAGATATTCACAAGAGAAAGTGCAAGAGGAAGCACTTGGATTCACCATAAGAATCCATCACTGAGGATACTGACTATGATGAAGGGGAGGGTTCCCCTAGGTCACCCCCTGAAGATATCTCCTTTGGAGACATCCTTGAGATCCTTAAACACAGGGGCAACTGGAAGTCCCAACATCCTTCTCAAGAGGGTCAGTATACTGCAAGCTTTTGGCTCTTGTCCATCTACTTCTTCGGTAACTCCATCAGCTGATGATCTCATCAAACTGATCACGCAGCGGGTGTGGAAGGCTCCTGATTCCATAGAGTCAATCCCCTAAGAGGCCAGACAAAATTATCTCAGCTCCTGAAGATTTTCAATTTTGAGCTAAAGGGTTAGCAAGTAGATGCCATGGTGGTTGCAGCAGCCACAAAGAAAGCACTGTCTGAGGAGAGTTCCACCACCCATCCTACCAATCGAGAGTCTTTGGCGATGGATAGGTTCAGGAAGCGGGTATATGCTTCATTGACCTTTGCTCTATGGTTGTTGAACTTTATGGCATATTTCACTAGACTCCAAAGGATTTGATTAAGGCATTATCAAATACCCTTGTAGGAGCCTTATCTGATGAAATCCAAGAAAAGGTTGCTTTTCAGTTGGCCACCCTCGAGCCTATATCCAATTCATCCATGCGGCTCACAGCACATGCAGTTGAAGGGATGACCAGAACAAAGGGTTCTGGTGTAACCATAAGGGGACATGCCTGGGTGAGCTTATGCAAATTTGCAGAGCCATTCAAGTATTTGTTCATCAATGTACCCATGGACAGATCTTTTTGGCCCAAAAATTCGTGAAATCTTGTCCAAGTGTAAGAAAGATGGGAAGACCATTTCTACAGTGGGCATACATTTTTCTACTCCTTGACATTCCTTCTGTCAGAGGAGTGGAAAGACATGGTTCCAAACATCCCAAGGGCCTTTCCAGGACACACGTGGTAGCAGGTCCCACAGGAGCAGAGGGGGGACTTTTAACAGAAGACACCGTCCATGAGGCAGAGTTGGCCCACAAAATCAGAGTTCCAGAGATTCTTTCTTGGCCAAACCCTACCAGCGCTCCTGAAAGGAGACTCGATAGCTTGCATCTGGAAGCAGTCAGGGGAGGATTATCCTTACACCAACACACCTGGCTGCAAATAACTACAGATTCTTGGGTGCAAAGGATTATTACCAGAGGAAACACCATTCCCTTTCACACTGTTCCCAAAAAATTCAGAAGTATCCTCAATGTTCCACCCAGTTAGAGGGAACCAGCAGTTCGAGAAATCAAAAACTGCTAGAAAAGAGTCATCTAACATGTCCCCCCAGTCCAGAAAGAATCTGGAATTTACTCAAAATTCTTTTTAGTGCCAATGAAGACAGGGGACTGGAGACCGATTTTGGGTCTCAATGTTTTGAGCAAATCTGTTCAACAAACAAAATTCCAGATGGTTATGGTTTAGTCCATCCTTCCCTTCTTAGGAAAGGATGATTGGATGTGCTCAATAGATATCCAGGATGTGTATCACCACATCAAGAGGGAACAAGTGCATCAGGAGTGTTCTCCGCTTCCGGCTTGGAACCAGTCACTACCTATTCTGAGCCCTGCCCTTTGGTTTTCCCGCAGCCCCCAGGGTGTTCACCTAATGCATGGCAGTGGTAGCGTCTCACCTTAGACTACATGGACACCGAGTGTTTCCTTATTTAGATGACTGGTTTATCACTGTTCCTACCAAGCATCTCTTAGAAAAATCAAAAGACTATGTCCTTCAGACTTGTGTCTACCTTAGAATCACAATAAATCACAAGAAATCTCATCTGATCCCAACGCAGAATTTGGAATTTATAGGGCCAAATCTGAATATGAACACTTGTATAGCTTCACTTCCCTTTCCCCATTTAGAAAAGATCAGATTTCAAGTCAGGAGAATCATCATCAGCAAGACAGTAGCCACACGACTAGATTAGTACTACAGGCTCTAGTTTCTATGGCAGTGACCATTACCTTGGTACATCTAGCAAGATTCCACATGAGAATTCTATACTGCCTTCTTACATCCCAATGGTCCATTCTTCATCAGCTGATGTTGCATCATATTTTGGTGACCAGCCATTGCAAAAGGGATCTTCTCTGGTGGATTCACTACACTTATATTCTAGCGGGATGACCTTTCATACAACCCCAACCCCAGGCCATAGTGACCACAGATGCCTCTCAGATTGGGTGGAGGGGCATTATCTGGGCAAGACAACCCAAGGCACTTGGTCACTTACAGAGGCCAGCTTGCATGTCAGTGTCCTAGAGATGAGGGCAGTGCTCTTAGAGTTGCAGACCTTTCAAGCTGTTCTTCCTCCAGAAACAATTGGGATCCAGACAGATGACATGCCAGTCATCTAGTACATCAGCAAACGGGGGAACCAAGTCTTATTCCCTTTGTCAAGAAGCAATCAGAGTTTGGAAGTGGGTGATCTCTTCCAGCAACTTCCTAATAGCAATGCACATCCTGAGGACTTCCAGTGTGATAACAGACAAGCGGAGCAGATGCATCCTCATGCCTCAAGAGTGGTCTCTCAACCTGAAAGTTGCACAAATTACTTTATGTCACTGAAGAAAAGCCTTGCTGCAAATTGTTTGCATCACCCCTAAACAAGAACTGCAGCAGCTACTTTGCCCTGGTCCCCCCTCTGGGGAGTCCCTGAGAGATGCTCTCCTTCACAACTGGCCTTCAGGACTTCTATACGCCTTTCCCCGATACCGTTAATCTCTCAATTTCTGAAGAAAATAACTAGGTTGAAAAGCAAAGTGATCCTCATTGCCTCATTCTGGCCTCAACAGATTTGGTTCCCCATCCTCTGGCCTCATCTGATTCAGCAACCATGGATTCTAGATCCAGCTCCAGATCTCCTATCCCATCCACAGGGTTAGCTCACCTGAACCTTAGGAACCTAAAGCTCACAGCATGGCTTCTCCACTTCCATTGATTGCCAGGCATAATATTATGCCTTCTCCAGTCCATAAGATTATTTTGGCCTCACATAACCCGTCCACTAGAAAATGTTATTGTAGTAAATGGAAAAAATTCTCATGTTGGGCTCATAATAATGACATTGATCCTTTCCCAGCCCTCATCATAGAAATTTTAGAGTTTTTGACTTTCCTCTTTGAAGAAGAAACTTCTGTCTCTACCATCAGGATTCAACTAGCAGCCATTTCAAACTCTTACAATGGGTTGCAGGATGACTCATTAATGTCTCATAAACTTTGCAAGGCTTTTTTGAAAGGAACCTTGATGCTGAGGCCTCCTTATAACGATCCTTATGTTCCATGGAATGTCAGCTTGGTTCTTCAGACTTTGATATACCCCCCTTTTGAGCCTGTAGCCACTTGTGAGCTAAAGTACTTGTCTTTGAAAACAGCTTTATTAATCGTTATTACCTCTGCTAGGAGAATTTCAGAGATTCAGGCACTATCTTGTAAATCACCATATTTAACATTTCACCCAGATAGGGTTTCTTTAAGGACCAATCCATCCTTTCTACTAAAGGTTGTTATGGAGACAAATATTAATCAGACTATAAATTTACTAGTTTTCTTTCCAAAATTTTCAAATAAAGGTGAATACTGTCTGCAATTATTAGATGTCCATAGACAGTTGTGTTTCTACCTTCATAGAACAAACACTATTAGAAAATCTGATAAACTAGTGCTAGACTAGGTAGACCATTATCCAAAATTATGTTTTCTAAATGTTTGAAAGATTGTATATCCTTCATACATGCCAAAAATAATGTTAAATTACCTGGACCTGTTAAGGCACACTCTACCAGAGCAATAGCCACTTCAACAGTTTTTTCACTCCAAAACTTCCTTGGATGACATTTGTGCAGCAGCAACCTGGACTATCCCATGTAATGTGATTACCCATTACAAATTGGATTTGGACTCCAGGGGAAGAGTGTCCTTTGGTCCTATGGTGCTCAGGAATATACAATAAGTCTGCCCAAAGTAAAAAGTAGCTGGAGACTGTCACACAGGTCAAGGAATAAATGAAGATTGACAATATCAGATAAAGAAGTTTGTACTCACCATAATGTTCCATCTGTCTTGTTGATTTTCTTTTATCCTTGACACCCCTCCCTTCATCCCCCAACCTTTGATATCTCTTGGTGGAACAATCTGAGTCCTTATTTACAATCCTTTTAGCCATCCTTTACCAGATATGGTCTACACAAAAGTACTTTCAGGATACATATCTTTCTGTCTGTCAATCAGCAAATTCGATCTGAGGTAAAATGGAGGGGAGCATTATTGGTAGGGAGAAAAGCTCAAGAGTTTTTGGACCTTGCTGGTTGTATTATGACCAAGTTGGTTCCAATTTCGGAACCGAACCCATAGGTCAAGGATAAATGAAGATCGACAACACAGATGGAAGGTTATGGTGAGTACATAAGTGCTTTTTAACTGTTCTTTTTATGATATTCATTTATATAGATATAATTTTCACATTTTTCTAAATTTCTCAACAACACAACCAAGTAACAAAGACAGAACTCCTTGGTCTCGTATGAAAGCTGTCAACTAGATGAATAGAATGCTGCTGGCAGTTTGTGGGTAAGTGAACAGGGAATAGTAACTCTTTAGATTAGTTGGGAAAATATACTGAGATTAGTTACTTTTGTACTTTGTTTTGTAACTGTGTGAACCTGCCCACCTGTGTTATTTTTAATATTTCCTGTGATTGAAACTCTATTGTTTATTGTAAATAGATATTTAGCATTTTCACATTCTTTTATTATTTATTATTAAATATATTTAAACTTTTCATTGTCGCTGGTCCTTTAGAGAATATTTTAACCTTTGAGAGTACTCATATCTGTTTAGTGACTCTGTAGCCACTCCTGAAAGCCTTACTGCTTTGGTCAAACTACAATTCGTATTAATATTAATTTCAGTCCGTATAATTGAGTACCCTTGTAAGAGTCTTAGAGTAACTGCCTTGGGAGTGTCTGGTGGCAGTAATTACCTTATAGTCTGGGCAGAAGGGGGCATAGGTAGTAAACCTGTGCCAGCCCTTCCCAGGTGTGTGTGCGTGTGTGTGTGTGTGTGTGTGTGTGTGTGTGTGTGTGTGTGTGTGTGTGTGTGTGTGTGTGTGTATGTGTGTTTGTGCAAATCAAATTTCAAAGAGTGTGTGTGCTTGTTTGCTACTTGGAGTAGGGACACAAAGCACTGGTTTCACAGAGAGAGAGAGAGTTATGAGTGACTTTGACACTCTTCCGAGGACTTAACTCTACAGCTGTGCCAGTGGGGAGCCTTACTGGAGACCTGAAGACAGACAGAGAGAGAAGCCCAGACCCTGAGCTGGCTGTGTTCCCTGTGTGTTCTTAAGGGAATTTTTGCTTGATGCAGAGAGCTGCATCAAGAAATACTGGGTGTATCCATTTTTGTTCCAAGTGAATATCCCTCTCTGATATCTGTGGTGAGGATTTAGGCTCCTTGATTACTGGCCCAGAGAGGGGGATGTCACAGCAGAAATGATAAGAAGCTGAAAACTGAAATAGAAGGGAGGATAGTGGAACAGGTTAACAACTTCAGGTATCTAGGAGGGTTGGTTGAGGAGAAGGGAAATCGGAATGAAGAGATCAAAGCTAGAATCAGCGTGGCTGCAGCCAATTGGCATAGAGTGTCAGGTGTAGTATATGACAGAAGAATGCCAAAGAAGCTGAGAAGTAAGGTATATAAAACAGCGGTGCAACTAGTATTACTGTATGGTAAAGAAACATGGGCAGTAATGGCAGAGTAGATGAGAGAGCTAGACGTGATGGAAATTAAGTGCCTGAGATGGGTGGTAGGATGCACACTGTGGGACAGGTGAAGAAATAAGGACATAATAGCAGAATCCAAAGTAGTTCCAATTGCAGAAAAGATTAAAGTGAACAGATAACGGTGGTTCAGGCAAATGTGCATAAAGGTAGAAGGCAGTGTGGTGAAGAAGATGTGGAACAGACAGGAAGAAGGAAGATGAAAGGAGGATGTCTAGCAAAGAAGTGGATGGATTGTGTGAGAGTAGATCTGTGACAGTCAGGCATGAGTGTTGAAGAAGCCAGGAGTATTGCATTGAGTCAAGAGAGATGGTGACAGTTAACACGACATCCCAACCCCATGTAAAAAATTGGAAAAAGGAGGTTGATGATGATGTAGTCCAGGCAAACCATGGTAGAATAGGGGTATGGTGAGATAGGAGAATATTATAAGGAACCTGGAAGTAAGTCTACAGCTAGTGGATAAAGTAATACCAAAAAGTTTTGAGTTAATAGTGCACCTAATAAGGTGTTTACTAGGAAATATTAATAGTACTCTGAATAGTATATGGTGTGAGTAGGTTACTTAGCCACAATTGTCTAAGCAATGGCATTATGAAGTTTTCTTTCCATACTTTGTAAGTGATTTCTTAAAGTCTTGAATGGTGGTGGTTGCCCTGAGTCTGGTGGTATTTTGCATTAGATTTCTGGAGCTAATGGAGAATGGCATGGTTAATAATGTCCATGTATAGAAATGTATTAAGAGGCTAGACAAAATTCTTATGAAATGCTGACCATTAACTGACTGATAAATTTATGATGTGTTTCAAATTGATCACTGCATCAGCCTAAGCTATATGGGTTATATCCTGAATAGCATATAACAGCTGGGTAGCTTCCAAAGCTTCAGGGCACCTTCCATGTGCCCATACCATTACTTTGAGTTGAATTGACTAAATATACAGGTGTGAGCATCAAGCCCTGCAGAACTTCCTTGCCACTGTGAAGAGTGCTGCTGTATGGGCTTTTGTGTATCGACTTGTTGGCTGATGCTGTTCCATTGCATGGTAGATAAGTTTGCTTTTGGGGAAAATCTACAGCATTACTTTTAAAGTTGTTTAACCAAAGATTTTGTGTGAAACAACTAATTTTAAGCTATGAAAAAGTATTTTCCTTCACTGTTTTGTGAAATTTAATCTTCGTTTTAATGGGAGTATACATTTTACTTAAATGGTAAAAATTTGTTAAAAGTTGTTTAAAACTACTTTTTGTCTGTGTTTATTTTACTTTTGATGGCTGGGGAATGTGTTTAAAGTGCATTTTTACCATGCCTTTTTTGTGGAGAATTTTTTTTTTAGCCATGTTCCTGTTTTACTGACTATTGCTGCTATGCTTCCCTGGGAAATAAGCACCTCTTTTGGCTTGACCACAGAAACAGTTACTGGTCAGTTGGTCAGACCTTCTTCCAGCCACAAAAAGAAATTTTTAACTAAGCAGCCTTTGCCATCATAACAGGCTGGTAATTTGTCACAGCCACAGGTGGGTGACTCTGTTGTTGCCAAAACCGGTTCCTCAAATCACTCACCCTTTTCTTTAGTTTCATCTGGTATTGTCCATTGAGTCAGCATGGAGCGGAGTTAACTATATCCTTTGTTGTCATTGCTTGTCCACTCAACGGGCAAGGGAGGGCCACTTTTATCAATCATAGAAGAAGGAGCAGGGAATTTGCCTCTGCTTAGTTAGAATGCTATCCCTATCCCTAGGGAAGCTGTTGCTTGCAATACTGGTTCTAGTTTCTCTAATTTACTTGTCAAAAAGAGACAAAAAACTAAACATTTAGCTTGCCCTGCATCAATTTTTCTGATCAGGAGAAATTTATCGGGCTTGACTCAAGGTCCTGTGCAGGCTATTGACCTTTCTTATCAGGTGGTTTTTAGTAAAGTAAAAGGGATTCCTCTTTCTCCCTTTGCCTGAAGAGGTTCAAGATTTGGAATCTGTAGGGGAATGTGAAGGGACAGATGCAATCTTTTCTCATCTGGTTTCTGATTCAGATTCTGAGGAGAGTCTGGTATCTGAAAGTCCCTTTGAGAGATTCTCTCTCTCTCTCTGAGTCTGTTTCCAGAATAAACTATTGTTTTCAGTGGGAAAACACTGACTTTCTCAGTCCATTAGAAAATAATATGGTTTGCTGCAACTAAAATTTTGAGAACCCTCAACCATCTCCCTGTACTTTCAGCACTGGAGGATGTATTTTCCTCAGTCTGTGGTTTCCCTGACAGACAACCTGCTGCCACTAAGAAAGCAGTTAGAGTGTACAAAGTTCCTCCTTCTTTCAAAATTGTATACAATATTTTCAGACCTGACCCAGCAGCTATAGCTTTAGTTAATCTAATTGCTGTAAAGCATTTTGTTAATTCGAATCCTTCTCCTTCTGATAAAGATTTTAAAGCTGTTGATAATCTTGAAAATACACACTTCTGTAACTTTAATTTTTATAATTTTAAACTGTCAAGCTGCTCCTATGCTGACTTTTATATCAGCAAATTGTGAAAGTACGAAGAATGTTTTGGCTGGATTTTCCTCTTGTGAGGAAATTTGCTTTGTGTAGTTAAATTTTTTTTCTATTTATCAGGTCAGTACTCATTGTTTGAAGTGTGTTTATGACTCTGTAGAAAATGATTTCAGGGATGTTGCCACTGGTACTGTTTTGAGGAGGTTGTCTGGCTACGTCCTCATAACCTCCAAGAAGACGCCAAAAAATAATTGAATTCTGCTTTGCATAGTGATTCAGTTTTTGGTCCATCTGCTGCAGAGGTTATCAAAAATAGTAATGGAAGAGGTAAGCTGATTCAGAGAATTTCTCAGATTTTTCGGACTTCCTTCTCTAAATTCTCCAAGTGATTTTTGCCCCACCATCCAGTTTTGGCAAGAAACAAAATGAATAGTCTCAGTAGAATACTGGTTAGCAGACCTTTAAAAAAGTAATATCAGGGCGGTTTCAAAAAGAAAGCAGGTACCCCCAAAAGAAGGGACAGTCAAACAACTCAGAATGACTATATAAGGGGGCCTTGTCTCCCTCTTCCACCATGGCAGCCCTATACCCTTTCCAGAAAGTCTGAATCTCCATTTCTCTCTTTAGCAACAGATTACTTCAGGCAAATGGGTCTTGAATATGATCTATCTAGGATACACATGGCAGTGGGAGGAAATTCCTTCTTTACAGACAATTTCTCCTCATCCACTAGACCAAACCCTTTGCTTTCCTTCTCTCCTTCATCTAATGCTATCATAGAGGGTAGTAGAAGATGTTCATCCTCCCCATTTGGGAAAAGGATTTTACTCAATAATGTTTTAGTACCAAAGAAAGAAAATCCCCATGGGGACCAGTTCTTGATCTTTTTTCTTGATTCAGTTTTTGATAGTGCCCAAGTTCAAGATGCTTTAACTTTTCAACATGTTACCCCTTTTTCCTCACTTGAGTTTTCTAGTAACCTCAGATTTAAAAGATGTATATCAACACATTCCTACACATCCATATTTAAGGCATTTCTTAAGGTCTTATGTGTCTGGATCACATTATCAGTCTTCTGCCTTACACTTTGGACTATCCAGTATACCAAGATTGTTCACAAAGTGTCTGTCTCCAATTATAGCTCATTGCAGCCTGCAAGGTATCCACATTTTTCCATATTTAGATGACTTGCTTATCTTTGCAGAGTCTTTTTCAAGATGTCAGGAATCTCCCTCTCTCTTGGTTGAAAGCTCTCTTCCACAGACTTGGATTCAGGAGAACACTCAAAAGTCTTTCTTGACTCCCTCACACAGGATTATGTTCCTGGGATGTCAAATACACACCTCTGCATTTCTTCCACGAGAAAAAGTAAATCTTTATTTAGATTTATTTCTAAGGTTTTCAACTCAGACGTTGGTCACTGTAAAGGACTACTGCAGGATTTTGGGTCTCATGGCATCTGTGATTCTCATGATACCCCTGGCATGACTCCACATGAGAAAGAAACAGCATTATCTAAAATCTTTTTGGTCCTAGCATCAGCAACCCTTATCTTTTCAGATAACCATGCTGGGGTTTGTTGAAGAGAAATATTTTGGTGGAACCAACAGATATCCTTAAATCCAGGTTTCTCCTTCTCCCACCCTGCTTCAAAGCAGTCAGTCACCACAGATACTGTGGACCTTGCTTGGGGAGCAGTTTCAAGAAGGATAAAAGTGCATGGGTGTGGGACACCAAGGACAGATGCAAGCACATAAATATGAAGGAGATGCTTGCCTTGATCAAAGTACTCAACTCTCTGAATCATCTTTTGATCCTGGGACCTCTTCAAGTAGTTACAGACAATACCACAGTCAATCAACAAGCAAGGGGGAACCAGTTCATACCACATTTGCAAACTACTCATGTTAGCTTGGAATTTAACTTTATAGCACAATCTCACTCTACAGGAATCCTGCATTCAGTCAGAGCAAAAGTGTGCAAACAAGCTGAGCAGGTCCAAAGCAGACCCTCATGAATGGAAACTAAATCAGAGGGTCTTCCAAGATTTGAACCATCTGTGGGAAATTCTTCAAGTGGATATCTTTGCTTCCTCTCTGAACAGTCAACTGGCAAAATTCTGTTTCAGGAGTCCATGCAAGAAGGCCTGGAAGACAGGTGTCTTTTCTTTGGACAGAAATGTTCCTGTATGCCTTTCCCCCCTTTTTGCTAATATATCTGGTGTACTTCTGAAGATTCAGAAGGAATCCTCCTAGATCATTGTGGTGATTACCTTCTGGCCCCATTAACATGGTGCTCCTTCTTTTGGAAATGGCCAGCAGCAATTACCACAAGCTTCCATACAGACTTGATCCACTCACATAAGACCATGGGTGTTTGATACACATTGGCATCAATCATCTTCAATTGGTTGCCTAGATTTTAGGGTCTTCATTTCTGTTTTCTGGGGATGTGCAGCAGGTACTAATGGAGCAAAGAAGACTTGCTACCAGAAAATCTATATTATTAAATGGAAGAGTTTTTCTGCTTGGTGCCAACAATATAATCAACATCCATCCAGGACTAGTTGTTCTCTGGCTGTACAATATTTGTGTGAGTTACTCTCCTATGACCTTTCTTATTCCTCTATCAATGTTAATTTATAGGCCATTTCTGCAAGTCTGCCCATGGATCCTCCTCTTTCAGTGCAGTCTGATGTCAAAATGTTCTTGAAAGGGGGTTTTGCATAAGAGGACTTCTAGAAAACCAGTAGCCATTCCTTGGTATCTTAATGTTGTATTAGAGAAACTAACACTTGCTCCATTTGAACCAGCTAACCTGATGACTTGAGGAGGTTAACACGGAAAACAATTTTACTGATTGCTCTGACCTCTGCAAGAACAGTATTTGAGTTGTAAGCTCTTATGGTGAGTCACCCCTATCACATTTTCCACTTGGACAAGGTTTCTTTGAGAGCTAATCCTTCTTTAATGCCTAAAGTGGAATCCAAGTTTACTTTAAGGCAAACTATCCATCTCCTCATTTTCTTTCCTGATTCTAAAACTGAGGAAGAAAGGATTTCCACAGAAAATTTAGGTACTATCTTGACAGAACTACATTTTTCAGATATTTGGGTCAGTTCATTTCTTGTGAAGATAAGAAGAAGGGACAACCTGTATCAAAACAGACTGTTTCTAAATGATTGTCTAAGGCTGTTACATTTTGTTATGCTCATCATAACAAATCTGTTCCAAGCAGAGTGAAGGACTACTCCATCAGGACTTGCCTTTACCTATAGCTTTTTGGAACTGCTGAATTCTAGAAGTATTCTAGAAGGTGTTTCTTGATTCTCTGTACATACGTTTACAAAGCACAATAAGCTTGATTCCTTCATTAGGTCTACATCAAACTTTTCTTAGACCATTCTCTAGAAGGTGCTATTTGGTCCTCTGTACATACATTTACAAAGCACTATAAGTTTGATTCCTTCTCTAGGTCTGAATCAAGCTTTGCTTAGACCATTCTTCAGGGCTTTTAGACCCCTCTCTTTCCACTATCCCAAATATAGTCAGCTATGGTAATCTACCCATATAGCTAGGGCTACTGCAGCAGCACTCAATATGAAGAAACATAGTACTGTCATGTAAGTTGAACCTACCATAATAATAGATGTTCAGATGATAAGTGCTGCAGTAGACAGTCCTTCCCTCAATCCTTTTTTTGTGTGTTTTTTAAGCTCAGAAAGGCTTTGTACCCAGATGTCTTTTATTCAGTTCAACTTGAGCTGCCTGACAGTTTGAACTCATAGAAGGTTCCCTGAAGCTTTGGAAGCTGGCTTGCTGTTATATTTTTGGCAAGATATAATCCATATAGCTAAGGCTACTGCAGCAGTGATCATTTGGACGTCTACTGTTATGATAAGTTCAAAAACCAATGTAAACCGCAAACTAGTAAAATGCGACCAGGAGGTTCCACGGTCAGGGTAAAACACAGCAATAGCACTTTACCTCTTTATGCCAAGCTCATACAGTTGTTACTGTCACCAAAATTCCACGCTGAAGAAATGTCTCCAAACTCCGCAGCAATAATGGATATTTTATTCTTATAAATACAGATAACAAACGAACCAGTACAGCCAACTCAACACGTTGCAGCAAACACAAGCAGTGATTTACCCGGGTTTCGTCCGCCAAGACGAACTTCATCAGAATAGCTACACTAATTACCACTTTCCTTATATATACACATATAAATCCAATCAATTGCTTGATAAATTGATAATTAAGTATTAAATATGTCATTTAAACAATTTATCCATGAACAAAGTTTAAATTTAAATATATGCAATGAATTAATTTCTTTTATGTTTTTTGTATATCTATTTTCATTGCCAATATTTAATATATTCATGAAATGTCATATGGAAAGTCACATAAAAAAATCACATAAACTGAAAACACATATAAAAACAACTACATATAAACTAATTACTATAACAGTATAAAGAAAATATGAAAAAGTAAAAAGGTATGATCACTAAAAATATATGTTAAAAAATATATTGAATAAAAATTGATATATAACATTCCCTGTGTTGAAAATATATGTATATGAGTGTATATAAAAGATTATATGAAAAATGGATTGGAAAATAAATAAATTAAATAAATTAATGAATTAATGATGCAATGTGTAAATCAAATATGCATTCATGCACGTTGATTGCATATATATTACATTTCCCTACTTGCAAGGGTTGTTTAGGATATTTGATGTAAAAATATATTTAAAATTTTAGAATGTTGAATTTAATTCTTTAATATAAATTTTGAATTTTTTAATTTTTAATTTTTAAATTTTTAAATGTGTAAACTAATGATGTATAAAGGCTATATCAATATCTTCCTTGAATTTGGTTCTTCATAAGGATAGGTTTTATTGTACAATATTCGTTAAGCCCTGGCCAATTATGGGCATTTAGAAAAATCTGCCATCTAAGCTCTTGTATATCCAAGTCATATTTGGTGTATCTTCCCTGGGGATCATATGATACATGATCAATGATACAAAATTTAAATCCATGGTCTGGATATAGTTGAATATGTCTCACTAGGGCATTTGTAGTTTTCATATGCTTTATATCCAAAAGATGTTCTTTTATTCTGTTCCTGAATTTCCTACTCGTTTTGCCTATATAAAAGGCTTTACAATGTTGACAGAGTGCTACATATATTACATTCGAGGAATGACAGTTGTAATGCCCTTTAATTTTAATGTTATATAGGTTTATCTTGATTTTATCCTGTGTATTATGGATATATTTGCATGTTGTACATCTTCCACACCTATGATTGCCTATAGGTCTATGGGTTTTGTGTTTTTGTACTTCCATACTATTTTCAAAATATTCCTTAAAAGATGTATCTTTTTTGTATACAAACTTGATTGGTCCTAAATGTGCAATTGTTTGATCATTAATAAATAGACTCCAATTTCTTGTGATAATTTTCCTTATTGTATGTGCGGAGTCATCAAAGATGGAAATATATAGGGGTATCTGATTCTTAGTTTCATTTTGTGCTTTACTAATATCTTTATCAAAGCCATAAATTATTATGGCTTGATATATTCCTGTCTGTCTTTTAGTTTTAATTTCTTGTTTAATTGTTTCGCATAAGGTTTTTGGGTAACCCCTATTTAAAAACATATTTTCCATAAACTCCAACTCTTCATTAAATTCCCCTTCTTCACTTATCATCCTGGCCGCCCTGACCATCTGGCCCTTAATGACTCCTTTCTTCTGGCAGTCTGGGTGCCAGCTGTCATAGTGAAGGTAGGAATTCGAAAATGTCGATTTTCTGTGAATGTTTGATTTTATCCGTCCCTTATTTTTGTCAAATGTAAGTTGCACATCCAAATATGAAATATTTTCATAACCAATGTAATGTGTAAATTTCAAAAATCGAACATTATGGTTTATGTATTCAAGGAATAATTGTAATGCTGTTTCATCCTTATCCCATACTATAAAGATATCGTCCAAATATCTGGAGTATATTTTAATATGTTGTTGAAATGGACTATTAAATATATAATTATACTCCCAGTATGTCATGATTAAGTTTGCGTACATGGGGGCACATGCTGCCCCCATGGCAACTCCATCAATTTGTTTGTAATAATTCCCTTCATAATACAAAAAATTGTTGTGTAGTACAATTTCCATAAGGCTAATCAAGGTATTAATTTTTGTCTGGTCAAATGTTTTAGACTCAAAAAGCTGTTCTTCTAGCCAGATCAAACCTATATCATGTGGTATTGATGTAAAAAGATTACATACATCTATTGTTACCATAATATCTCCATCCTTCATTTTAAATTGATTCATCATATTTAGAAAATCCCATGAATCCCTTGTTATGTGTGGAAATTTGGACATACTCTGTTTAAAATGATAGTCTAAGTATTGACTTATGAAACATGTTTTATTTCTCTTCCCATCCACTATAGGTCTAAATTGTAAGTTATTGAGACCTTTGTGGATTTTTGGTATGCCAAATATTCCACTAATAACCGGGTGATCATTGCTTAGATATTTATGTTCGTCCTCCGTTATTTCACCCTGCATTAACATGTCTTCCAATAGATTATCAATTCTTTTGTGTGCAATATTAATCTCATTTAAGCTGATTTCAGAATAGGATTTACCCAATAACATTGTAGTCATATAAGAGACATAATCCCCTGTATCAGTTATAACAACACCACTACCTTTGTCAGGCCTCATTATTCTAATGTCTTTTATGTTAAGTATATCCTTGAATATTTCTTCATCACTTTCAGTCATGTTACTGTGTATAGAAGTTCTATAATATTTAAAGAATTTCCTAATGTCCATTTCGGCCCGTTTTTCAAATGTAATTATTTTATCATTCATAGGCGGATGGAATGTACTAGGTTTACTCAACCTGCTTCCTGAACTGTTGTTCCTGTTGTCTTGTACACTACCATCAAAAAACATTTTCAAATTTAATTTTCTACTAAATAGTTTTAAGTTGATGATTGAACTCACTAATCTCCCCTTGCGACAGGGTACAAAATTAAATCCTCGTGAAAATAAGTTGGCATGCTTGCTACTGAATTTATATTTGGAATAATTAAATATTTTATAATCTCCATGTGTGTTAGTAATTATGTTTGGTTTACTTAAAGGATCTCTATCAATTGGTTCAAGATTGTTAATATATATACATTTATTAACATTATCCAAATAATTGTCAAGATTTAAATCTATATTAAAATTGATAGGAATATTAATTTTATCATTGCCCAACATTTCATCATTTAAAGTGTTGATGTGGTTACTATTCCCACCATCATTTGTCGTATTTTCTACTACATTTTCCAGTTGAATTTTCATTACATCAAGGGAAGAGTATATTATGTCAGGGTAGTCATGTACAGTCAAATCTAATAAAGTTTGATCATCCTGTCGATTTAGATTTAATTCTAGTTGTATATCACACTGAAGATTGTTTACAAGTAGTGGTTCTTCAGTTGTTTTCTTATGTGCTTGTTCATCCACATTTGCAAACCAATTCTGCTCATTGACATTTATGCTGGTGTGCATATATACATATTTACCATCATCACTTACACCATCTATTTCTAAACTTTGATTGCAAACATACCCCTTCTGTATATATGCACTAGGTACCGTGTCACATACCATAAGTACCGGGTTATCATTATAGTTAACTCTATTATCACATTGTTTTACATTACTCGAGTATAACTGATGCTTCCCTATTATGTCATTGGTATGTGATTCTAATTGTTCATTGGGGTGTAGTACATCAAAAACATTAATATGTCCCAAACCTTGTCCACAAAGTTCATCGTTGTGTTGAGACAAACCTTGTATGTGATGTTGCTGTTGCGAATCCAAGGTTTGTGCATCGGTTGAATTGTCCATGTCCTTAGAAGTGCTCATATGGAAAATATTTCCTTGTACGGGTGGATTCCTCATTTGCGACTCTTCCACCCGGCTTTCGCGTTGTTTGTCAATAAAAAAACCTCTTTTTGGTCTTGCCCCCGAATTTCTATATTCGTCATCAACTTGCTTGTTTCCACGATTAAGGAGCCTTTCCGAACGCCTTACTCCTTCTTCTGTGTGGTTTTGTTCATGAGGGCCATGTTGTTGCGAATCTTCGTCGTCGGAAGTGATGTCATGTACTTCCTGTCTCTGTCATGTACGTTCTACGTATTTCTCGTTACCATGGTCACGATGCTTATTTTTGGATTTGGGATAGATTTCACCTATCTCATATCTTTTTATGTCTCTTGTAATTTTGTTACACTTTTTGTTGTATAAAATGTCACAACTAGAATCAATATCTTTGATAATGGTAGTATATTTCGTATAATGATTGTCAAACGTGGGATCTTGACTGATGTTTTGATTGAGTATGTCAAGATCTTTAAGCATATTATCTATTCTTATGTTGTTGTATTTAATCATGATAGCCATCATTTGCATTCCGGTATTGTTAAATAATTCATGTAACTCTTCAAGCATGCTTTCATTATTTTCACTTCCGTTTGGATATTTCCAAAGCCTAAGTCCTTTGGGAACCATGTGCAAATCAATATTTTTCTGCAAGTAACTGTTTTCTAGTTGTAACCGCTTGAATTTGAAAAGTTTAATTTCAAATGTTCTAAGCATATCACACATTGCATCATTGTGTTTCTTTTGAAGTGGTAAAGGTACACTATGCGCTGTATTAAATGAAAAATAATTTTCACACCAAGTTTTAAAATTTGGATAGTTCGTATTACTGATGTTTTCTCCGTTGGGATGTTTACCTTGCTGTACCGTGATGGGAGAATACGGCGTAGCCTGTGTTAATGGCAGTCCAAGAGAATCATCGACATTAACAGTATTGTCATGGCTGTTTTTACTCAGTAATTGTTGAATTAGAGCCGAATGCTCCCTCAGTTGTGCATTAATTTGCTGAAGTATTACTCCGGTGTCCACCGGAACCACCTCGTCTTCCATGTAAACACAAAAACCAATGTAAACCGCAAACTAGTAAAATGTGACCAGGAGGTTCCATGGTCAGGGTAAAACACAGCAATAGCACTTTACCTCTTTATGCTAAGCTCATACAGTTGTTACTGTCACCAAAATTCCACGCTGAAGAAATGTCTCCAAACTCCGCAGCAATAATGGATATTTTATTCTTATAAATACAGATAACAAACGAACCAGTACAGCCAACTCAACACGTTGCAGCAAACACAAGCAGTGATTTACCCGGGTTTCGTACGCCAAGACGAACTTCATCAGAATAGCTACACTAATTACCACTTTCCTTATATATACACATATAAATCCAATCAATTGCTTGATAAATTGATAATTAAGTATTAAATATGTCATTTAAACAATTTATCCATGAACAAAGTTTAAATTTAAATATATGCAATGAATTAATTTCTTTTATGTTTTTTGTATATCTATTTTCATTGCCAATATTTAATATATTCATGAAATGTCATATGGAAAGTCACATAAAAAAATCACATAAACTGAAAACACATATAAAAACAACTACATATAAACTAATTACTATAACAGTATAAAGAAAATATGAAAAAGTAAAAAGGTATGATCACTAAAAATATATGTTAAAAAATATATTGAATAAAAATTGATATATAACATTCCCTGTGTTGAAAATATATGTATATGAGTGTATATAAAAGATTATATGAAAAATGGATTGGAAAATAAATAAATTAAATAAATTAATGAATTAATGATGCAATGTGTAAATCAAATATGCATTCATGCACATTGATTGCATATATATTACATTTCCCTACTTGCAAGGGTTGTTTAGGGTATTTGATGTAAAAATATATTTAAAATTTTAGAATGTTGAATTTAATTCTTTAATATAAATTTTGAATTTTTTAATTTTTAATTTTTAAATTTTTAAATGTGTAAACTAATGATGTATAAAGGCTATATCAATATCTTCCTTGAATTTGGTTCTTCATAAGGATAGGTTTTATTGTACAATATTCGTTAAGCCCTGGCCAATTATGGGCATTTAGAAAAATCTGCCATCTAAGCTCTTGTATATCCAAGTCATATTTGGTGTATCTTCCCTGGGGATCATATGATACATGATCAATGATACAAAATTTAAATCCATGGTCTGGATATAGTTGAATATGTCTCACTAGGGCATTTGTAGTTTTCATATGCTTTATATCCAAAAGATGTTCTTTTATTCTGTTCCTGAATTTCCTACTCGTTTTGCCTATATAAAAGGCTTTACAATGTTGACAGAGTGCTACATATATTACATTCGAGGAATGACAGTTGTAATGCCCTTTAATTTTAATGTTATATAGGTTTATCTTGATTTTATCCTGTGTATTATGGATATATTTGCATGTTGTACATCTTCCACACCTATGATTGCCTATAGGTCTATGGGTTTTGTGTTTTTGTACTTCCATACTATTTTCAAAATATTCCTTAAAAGATGTATCTCTGGCATGACTCCACATGAGAAAGAAACAGCATTATCTAAAATCTTTTTGGTCCTAGCATCAGCAACCCTTATCTTTTCAGATAACCATGCTGGGGTTTGTTGAAGAGAAATATTTTGGTGGAACCAACAGATATCCTTAAATCCAGGTTTCTCCTTCTCCCACCCTGCTTCAAAGCAGTCAGTCACCACAGATACTGTGGACCTTGCTTGGGGAGCAGTTTCAAGAAGGATAAAAGTGCATGGGTGTGGGACACCAAAGACAGATGCAAGCACATAAATATGAAGGAGATGCTTGCCTTGATCAAAGTACTCAACTCTCTGAATCATCTTTTGATCCTGGGACCTCTTCAAGTAGTTACAGACAATACCACAGTCAATCAACAAGCAAGGGGGAACCAGTTCATACCACATTTGCAAACTACTCATGTTAGCTTGGAATTTAACTTTATAGCACAATCTCACTCTACAGGAATCCTGCATTCAGTCAGAGCAAAAGTGTGCAAACAAGCTGAGCAGGTCCAAAGCAGACCCTCATGAATGGAAACTAAATCAGAGGGTCTTCCAAGATTTGAACCATCTGTGGGAAATTCTTCAAGTAGATATCTTTGCTTCCTCTCTGAACAGTCAACTGGCAAAATTCTGTTTCAGGAGTCCATGCAAGAAGGCCTGGAAGACAGGTGTCTTTTCTTTGGACAGAAATGTTCCTGTATGCCTTTCCCCCCTTTTTGCTAATATATCTGGTGTACTTCTGAAGATTCAGAAGGAATCCTCCTAGATCATTGTGGTGATTACCTTCTGGCCCCATTAACATGGTCCTCCCTTCTTTTGGAAATGGCCAGCAGCAATTACCACAAGCTTCCATACAGACTTGATCCACTCACATAAGACCATGGGTGTTTGATACACATTGGCATCAATCATCTTCAATTGGTTGCCTAGATTTTAGGGTCTTCATTTCTGTTTTCTGGGGATGTGCAGCAGGTACTAATGGAGCAAAGAAGACTTGCTACCAGAAAATCTATATTATTAAATGGAAGAGTTTTTCTGCTTGGTGCCAACAATATAATCAACATCCATCCAGGACTAGTTGTTCTCTGGCTGTACAATATTTGTGTGAGTTACTCTCCTATGACCTTTCTTATTCCTCTATCAATGTTAATTTATAGGCCATTTCTGCAAGTCTGCCCATGGATCCTCCTCTTTCAGTGCAGTCTGATGTCAAAATGTTCTTGAAAGGGGGTTTTGCATAAGAGGACTTCTAGAAAACCAGTAGCCATTCCTTGGTATCTTAATGTTGTATTAGAGAAACTAACACTTGCTCCATTTGAACCAGCTAGTCTGCTGACTTGGGATTTTTAACACGGAAAACAATTTTACTGATTGCTCTGACCTCTGCAAGAACAGTATTTGAGTTGTAAGCTCTTATGGTGAGTCACCCCTATCACATTTTCCACTTGGACAAGGTTTCTTTGAGAGCTAATCCTTCTTTAATGCCTAAAGTGGAATCCAAGTTTACTTTAAGGCAAACTATCCATCTCCTCATTTTCTTTCCTGATTCTAAAACTGAGGAAGAAAGGATTTCCACAGAAAATTTAGGTACTATCTTGACAGAACTACATTTTTTCAGATATTTGGGTCAGTTCATTTCTTGTGAAGATAAGAAGAAGGGACAACCTGTATCAAAACAGACTGTTTCTAAATGATTGTCTAAGGCTGTTACATTTTGTTATGCTCACCATAACAAATCTGTTCCAAGCAGAGTGAAGGACTACTCCATCAGGACTTGCCTTTACCTATAGCTTTTTGGAACTGCTGAATTCTAGAAGTATTCTAGAAGGTGTTTCTTGATTCTCTGTACATATGTTTACAAAGCACAATAAGCTTGATTCCTTCATTAGGTCTACATCAAACTTTTCTTAGACCATTCTCTAGAAGGTGCTATTTGGTCCTCTGTACATACATTTACAAAGCACTATAAGTTTGATTCCTTCTCTAGGTCTGAATCAAGCTTTGCTTAGACCATTCTTCAGAGCTTTTAGACCCCTCTCTTTCCACTATCCCAAATATAGTCAGCTATGGTAATCTACCCATATAGCTAGGGCTACTGCAGCAGCACTCAATATGAAGAAACATAGTACTGTCATGTAAGTTGAACCTACCATAATAATAGATGTTCAGATGATAAGTGCTGCAGTAGACAGTCCTTCCCTCAATCCTTTTTTTTGTGTGTTTTTTAAGCTCAGAAAGGCTTTGTACCCAGATGTCTTTTATTCAGTTCAACTTGAGCTGCCTGACAGTTTGAACTCATAGAAGGTTCCCTGAAGCTTTGGAAGCTGGCTTGCTGTTATATTCTTGGCAAGATATAATCCATATAGCTAAGGCTACTGCAGCAGTGATCATTTGGACGTCTACTGTTATGGTAAGTTCAACTTACACAACTGCAATTCTCCCTGCCTTTACTAAGCACCCCTTCCACCTCATTTTATCAGTTCTGCCATTTGACAGAGAAGGTATTCAAGCTGATAAGATTGACAGTAGACACTGCATGCTGTGAGGAGTGAGAATTTACATGAGGGCTTTTCAGTGGATCCTTACAACTTTGTAGCTTTAGGATTTCTGGGATCTCAAAGCTCAAATCAAATATTCCAAAGCCTATCACCTAACCTTTCTCTGGTGGATCTAGCCGCACAACCTATTTGTGGGCAGTTTTGTGTCACAGACATCTATCACAGATCACCACAGATGTGTCCTCTATGAGAGGTAGACCTACTTCACATCCACATGGCTTAGAGCATCTAGTCTCTACAGGAGTTCTTGTTGCATATTAGTATTTCAGTGATGAGAACATCAGATCTTCGGATCAATTGCTCATTTCTGCTTTAGGGGTGGGGGGCATTGTTTTGAGCAGACAGTATAAGGCATCTTGTCATCCTAAGAGGCCAGTCTGTGTGTAAATATCCTGGAGATGAAGGCAGCCCCAGCATGCTGAGATTTCAGGACTCCCCTCCCACAGATGCAGTTGCCATTCACTCAGGCAACACTGCATTAGTTTGGTTAATAAACAAACAGAGGAATCCATTCTTTTGTACCTGCATTTTAGCAAAATAATGGAATTTCATTCAAATAGGCTTATGATCTAGTATATTGACAATGACATCAGTTAAGCAGAAATTAGTATGAGGGAAGAATGAGCATTTCTGAACATTGTTTTCCATGTACATCTCCTGAAGAAACTGAGTTGCTTCATGCATGACCTCATCCATAATGTTGAGAAAAGAGGATCCCGTATGAGAATTCAGGTCCAACTTCCCAAACGCTATGGGGCAAGTCCCCCTGCACCCACCCATTTGGGGATTTCACCCTCACTGCCCTTATTTATATATACTCACACTGCTGTAACACAAGTAGTGGGGAAAACAGAAGATGCATGTTAATTGTGAAAAAAGGCTTACACAGTTGTGGTCTTGCAGTAGGGCTGAAACAATGCAGAAGTCTTCCTTGAGCCAATGGTCTGCAGAGATTGCCTCAGGCACTATCTTTCTTGGAACTGTACATTCAAACAGATGTGTCTCATGCATCAGCTAGTGATCTCCTGTCTGTTTCTTTGGCCAGTGCTAGTTGCCCAGTTTTCTTCTTTCTTGTTTGTGTTCCAGACAGGGATATAAGAAGTGCATTTGCACATCCATGATCCAAAGGTCTTCTAAACACCTTTCGTCAGATTCTGCTTTACTGATTCTCTAGTTTCTCTCTAGACTGAGGACAGAGGAGACTCCTCAGATTCTTCCACTCCCTTTTATCCTAATCAAGCCTGCATTCTGGAGCTTCTCGTAAGTTTCACAGACTCCGTGTAGTCAAGAGGTCTCTCTTCTGTTCTCCTATCCAACCATATTAAGATTCCAGATGACAGACTGGTACCTCTTGTTGTATAAGTGGCAAGAGCCTAAAGTTTCTCACACAAAGCAGATCAAACTTTCTAAGAAGCTCAGAAAACGTCTACACACAAGACTTACAGCGACAAATGGAAAAGGTTCATATTCTTGGTGGTGGGAAAATATTCTAATCTAAAAGAGGCCCCTCCTTGCTTAGGCTTTTTCCTCCTGTCTTTTATTTCAGTGTTGCTTAATGTGTATCCGTCACTTTCTGAAGGAAGCATGAGTTATAAACTCCTGAAGTTGAATATACCTTCCTGACCAAATACAATGCCAAATTATACATCAAAAAGTGTGTTGGTTTTGTGTTGTTGTTAAGGACAGCCACCTGAAATTTTTCTTGGAACTGAAAATCTTTGCCCTGATATCATGAAAGACTGAACCCATGATGCCTCACTACCCAAGTTAGAGTATAGGCTACTATACTGTTATGTTAAACACATCAGGAGGAGTCTTTTTCTTCCAAGAAAGACAGGTTGTCATCTTTGACTTGCAGGGTGGAACACCTCACATTGACAGTTAATGCATGTGTGGATGCAGTTGTGAAACCACAATGTAAGCAAAAGTTGTCGTTCAAATAAGGAGGTTGTTTTGCTTAACCAGAATGCTTCACAGAAGATTAATTGCCCAGCACCTACCATTTATTTTATTTTATTTTACATTTGTTGACTGGGATAGTCCGCCTGGATATATGTCCATTTTCAGTGGAGGCCCGGGGAGAAAAGCTCCAAGATATTAATGCACATTGAACATTTAGTAAATGCTAGTTTCAAGCAGATTACAGTCATAAGCAATACCAGCATTTAACACATATAGCACTAACTTATTATAAAACACTTTACAAAAAATAACATTATTTTCAGTTACATATACATAACATTACATTCAGGTTTAAGACACATTGAGCAGCAGTTATACAATTGACCCTTCCTGAAATGGTGTGGTAGAAAAAAGTTAGAAGTAGTTGAAGGTAAGGCACCTAAGTAATAGAGAGGTCACTAGTTGGGGTTAGTGCAAGGACATAACCAATGAGTTTTGAAGTATTTCTTAAGTTTGATTTTGAATTGAGTTACTGAGGGTTCTAGGATCAAGTCATCTGGGAGTCTGTTCCATGTTTTTCCAACAGAGTTGGCAAACTGAGAGTCCCCAGCTGAGTAGTTGGATTTGTATGTTTGAACTAGGAGTCTAGTGGATGATCGCAGTGGCTGGGTGCTGGAGGGGCTGATAATATTTTTTTAGTGCAGGTGCATTTTCTGGTTGGTAAAGGAATTTATGTGCCACTATTAGCTGGTTGAACTGCAGTAGGCTAGGCAGTTCAAACCATCCTAGGTGATTTAGGTTGTGACAGTGGTGTGTCCGGTAGGCTGTGCTAGTAGCAAATCTGGCGGGTTCCTATTAGATGACTGAAGATGCATTATATCGAATGCGTCTTGGTCTAACTTATAACAACGAAAATGCAAAAATAGTGAAGCAGCTTTTAAGCATATTCTTTCCCAGGTAAAGAATTTGCTTGGCCGCTTCCATTACTTTGCCGTTTTTTGCACTGTAGTGCAATCTCGGAGTTGGTATATTTAAGTAGAGGGGGTGTGGGGGGCAAAGCCCCCCTCTTTGTGCATTATTTAAATTTTTTTTTTTTTTGAATAACTATTTTTTTCCCTTGGAAAAAAATTGCTGTTCTGAGCTGTAAGCTTTCGCTTACATGGGTTTGATTATTCATTGTTCGCTTTTTGAAGCATTTGATGATATAATATAGACATAATCTGGCAATGTGGTTATAGCAGGATGATAGTTTATTAAGATCTGTTTTGTTTAAGTTAGAGAATAGAGGTAAGGCGTAGAGAAGAGTTGATAGTAGATGGGAATGGGCAATTGCAGTTCTAGCAAGTGGGGTAAGGAAAGGTTTGATTCTGCAAAGAGAGACTTTTTTTTATTAATGGTTTTGATAGTTTGATTGATATGCACATCAAACTTCAGGTTATCAACTATGACACCCAGTGGTTTAGTTTGGGCTTCTGGGGAGATGATAGTGCCATTGTTAGCAGTTATGTGGGGTCCTGTGTGTGGGGGAGAAGAAGAGCAGCTTAGTTTTATTGGGGTTTAGGATTAGATGTTGATTGGAGAGCCATTTTTCCACTGTATTGAAGGTATTTTTGGTTAACGTGAATAAAGTAGCTGGTGAGGTGTCAGAACAAATCAAGGTGGAGTCATCCGCATATTGAATGCAGGCAGCATCTGGGATGACTGAATGAAGGTCGTTGATAAAGATGGAGAAAAGAAGGGGTCCTAGTATCGAGCCCTGGGGTACTCCTAATGTGATGAGTAGGCAAGATGATAGCTTGTCCTGCCATAGGACTGCCTGTTGCCTGACCTGCAGGTAGGATTAAAACCATTGGAGTGCATGGTTGTTTAAGGAGAAGGCCTTCAAGGTATTTATAAGCATTTTGTGGTCAACCATGTCAAAAGCCTTGGATAGATCTAGAAAGAGTGCTGAGGATAGTTTGTTATTATTGCAGTTGTGGTTAATGACGTTAGAGAAAGAGAGGAGGGCAGAAGTAGTACTGTGGTGTGGCTTAAAGCCATGCTGAAAGTTGGACGATAGCTTGTTCTGTGTGAGGTAGTGCATGAGCTGTATGTGTACACACTTCTCCTTAATTTTAGCTAGAGGTGACAGAATAGCTATGGGTCTAAAGTTTGACAGTTCAGTGGAACTGCCTCTTTTATGGAGAGGTATGACATTGGAGATTTTCCATATAGTGGGTACAGTAGCTTCAGATATAGCTCTGTTGATCAAGATTGAGATGGGGTATGCTATGGTGTCAGCAACCTTTTGCAGATAGTCTGCTGGGAGGAGGTCGGCAGCCAGGGTGGTGGGTCTTAGTTTCTTAAGTAGGGCATGAATAAGTTGAGTAGGAACAGGTTGGAAGGTAAAGTATGTTTGGGTACTGGGTGTGGCTGCATTAGAATTAGAGCCATTGGGAGAGAGTTGGCTGGCTAGAGACTGGATAGTCTCTGTGAAGAAGCTGTTGAAGTTATTAGCAATGTCTACTGGAGATTTTTGTTGGGAGGCTGAGGGAGTGGAGTGGTTTGGCCTGGGTGGAGTAGTTTGTTTATTCCTGCCCAGAACTTTTGAGGTTTGTTTTGGTGTTTTTGCAGTAGATGGTAGTAGTGGTTCTTTTTGTCTAAGGTTCTGGATATTTTGGTGTCATTCCTTAGCTGTCTTAATCTTAGTTGATCAAGTGGGGCTTTTGTTTTTTGGTAGGTGGCCCATGCTTTGTTTCTGAGTGAAAATCTGGTTTTGGTATCTTTAGAAAGCCATGGTGCAGTATTAACTTTGGTTCTAATAAAGCGGCTGGGAGCATGGGAGTTAAGACTAGCAAGGAATCTGATATTAAAGTATGCTACTGCTTCATCTAGGGGGAGAATTTTTAGTGCTGACCAGTTGCATGCCTTAAGTTCATTTTGAAACTTAGTGAGAATAAAATTATTGTTGTTTCTTAATATTCTATAGGTGGGTTGGTAGGAGCAGTCTACTTTGAGCTTGATTACATAGATGAGAGTGGTCACTTAGGTCATCAGGCAAAGTGCCTGATTTATAGGACTGAAAATGGGTATTGATGAGTATCCAGTCTAGGCTAATTTCCTTGTTATTGAGTTTTCCTGTCCTGATGGGGGAGGTTATGATTTGAGTAAATCCATAGAGGTTTATGTGGGTAGTGTGGGTTTCACAAGACCAAGTGTTCCAGTCAATGTTGAAATCCCCAAGAACAATTGTTTCTTGGGGGTAGTTATTGGATAACCAATATAAGAAGTCTTCTAAGGTTTCTGTGTTCCTCCCTGGGGGAATGTAGACACAGACAATGTTTACATTTTTGTTTTTATTAATTTGTAGTTTTGAGATACGAATTTCAACTGGGGTGGTTCTTGGGTGTCTTTGCTGACAGATAGGGTAGACTTGTAAAGTATAGCTACCCCACCACCGTTTCTGGTGGTACGGTCTAGTCGAAACATATTGTACCCTGCTGGCAGAATCTCATGGTCCTTGGTGGCAGGCTTTAGCCACGTTTTTGTTAGGCATAATATATCTGGGGAGTGAACAGCTAAGAGGGCATGCAGCTGCTGAGTTTTGTTATTTATGCTCCTAATGTTTAGATGGCAGGCACCATGACACCATTTTGTGGGTGTGGTTATACAGAAGAAGCTGAGTTAACACTGAGACAAAAAAAAAAATCAGGCAAGACAATATAATCTTCATTTTTCGTAAAATCTCTTGCAGCTTTTAACTAGAGCAGTATAACTGGAAATTAAATTAATTGTAAAACAAAGATGCTTCAAAAGTTGGACAATACTCTTTAAAGTACAGAAAAAGTTTGACTAGTGTGTCTAATTTCAGTGATAATGATACTGACAGTCAGTCACTTGGTCACTTGTCTCTCTTAAGCTATGCAAAACAGAAGCATAGCTAGGGTGGGTGAGGGGAGCAGCCACCCCAGGTGCAAGGTGTTGAGTGCAATTGACAGATCCATTTTTTTTTTTTAAGTTTTCAGTCCTCATGGAAAGGATGACTGTCCATATAGTATGAGGGCTTTTCATTAGGAGGGAAGATGTGCCAGATCAGAGAATTGCCTTTTTTTCTTTTGCTCCTCAACTTAACATTGAGGGGTGCCAGGTCAGGAAGAGACACCAGTTTTCAAATGAGCTAACTATTATTCTGACACAGAATCTTTATGAGATGGACCTATCTCATCAGATATGCTTAATTCAGATATTTTGTCCCTCCTTGGCACCTGAATTTTATGGTGGAAAAGTTCACTTTGACACCCTTTAAGTCAGACTACTTCGCAAAGCTGAAATTTTGCCCTGTAAGTTATCTGTTTGGGGGTAGTTCCATCTGACAGGCAAATCTCAGTTGCATGCCATATCTTTGTATCCTCCCAACTTGATATTTCGCAAGTAACAACTCTTTTTAAATCCAAACCCAAACTTTATTCCTAAAATTGCTACTACTTTTAATCATAACAATACTAATCATTTACTTGTTTTCCTTCCTAAATATTCAGTATAGGAGAGATAATCCTTAAAAACAGAAATCAACATAGTGTACTAACAGACCCGTATATGGTTGCTGTCTGGGTAAATAAAAAGTAGTAACTTGTTTTAACAGAAGAGATTCTGTCACTAGCTGAAAGATATTTTGAAAAAAAAAAAAAATAGAGCAATTTTATTTGTACTTCTCTTGTGTGATGTACAAGTCCTTGTTGACTGGCATGACTTCAGGAGTTCAGCTCAACAAACTTTTCTATCTCAAGAAGTGGAATATAGTGTACTAAACTGAAAGACGAGCAACACATTGTTCATGTAAACTTTATCTAGACTCCAAAAGTCAACTTTTTAACTATTTGTCTTCATTCCTGACCATGAGATGTTGATCCACTTATAAAATTAAAAATTATGTAGGTATATATGGATGTATGGGTACATTTAATGTCTGACTAATGAGGTAATGAACTGATCCATAAGGACCCAGTTAAACAACTGCTTGGTCTATAAAGAAATTCAGTAGTACATTCAGAGGTAAAATAAAGCAGTCACACCAGGTTAAAAATACATTTGTACATTTAATATCTTAAAGTAGTCAAACTAAATTAATAAACAGCAATATTTGAATAAATGCAAAAACTGTGTTGAATTTACAGCTGAACTTAAAATAATATCCTGAATTCACAGAGCTGAACATAAAACTTAAAGGAGACAAATCATAGCCAGCCAAACAGTAAGGAGACCGTGGCATGTCATGTAAACTCATTTGAAAAAGGTTTTTCCCCCTACACAGGACTGTTCCAGTGGCTGATCTACAAGAACCCAGTCACTCATTCATTCTGTATGGTAAGAATTAGGCATCCTCAGGCTAGGGTCTGCTCTGTGGCTCATTTGTTCCTGCCGGTGTAGCCCAGTCAGTCTGATCATTCCCCAGCTTATTGCATACAGTGAATGATGCTTCCAGAAGCATTGTAAGAAAAGAAAAAAACAAGGCTAAAAATGGCAAAGTACTGTCAAATCTCCAGAAGTACAAATGCTATAAATAGAACTTCATGCAATGATCTTTATAAAGGTATTAATCATCAAAAGGTATTGACTAAACCCACCATTTTTTTCCTGAGAAATTTGCCTCACTATGTTATCGTGCAGATTTTGTAAGTCATTTGATCTGATGTTGTCAATTTTCATTTAATCCTTGACCTATAGGTCCAGTTCTGAGCATTGGAACTGACTCGGCTGTTACTAACAGATCTTGAGCTATACCCTTATCCATAATGCTACTCTCCCATTTACCTCAGATTTCATTTACTGCTTTTGTAGGTAGACGCATTCGCCAACTGCTCTCCAGTGAATTCAATCTTTCCTGTTTTTTCTCAGGTAAAATCAGTTTTTTCTTAGTTAACTTTTCTCCTTACCCTTTTTTCTGTCAATTTAGCTTCTCTCTTCTTGTTCCCACTGTCAGAATTGTCTTGTTTTTTTCCCTGCCCATACACTTTGGTGCATTTCGGACTTTAGGACCTTGCTTTAGGACTTTTCTGTCGACTTTGGATAATCCCTGGCTGCTCCCTGCTCCTGGCCCGGCGTCTATCTCTGTGATACTCTACTCTTCCCAGGCTTCTAGTGCTAGTTAGCAGGAAGCTAGGAACCCTCTCCAAATATAGGCAGGTCACCTCACTGCATAATACTTCTACAATTCACTCTCAAGGAAAACAGTAAAATACTCTACTCTTCCCAGGCTTCTAGTGCTAGTTAGCAGGAAGCTAGGAACCCTCTCCGAATATCGGCAGGTCACCTCACTGCATAATACTTCCAAAACCCACTCTCAAGGAAAACAGTAAAATACTCTACTCTTCCCAGGCTTCTAGTGCTAGTTAGCAGGAAGCTAGGAACCCTCTCCAAATATCGGCAGGTCACCTCACTGCATAATACTTCTACAATCCACTCTCAAGGAAAACAGTAAAGTATGTCTGCTGAATAAATCCAAAATAAAAGACTCTCTAGTGCCTGTACCAATTTTTACATGTCATATCCAGGCCTGAGCTAGGACAGCCAGCAGCCAGTGTTTTCCCCTTCTACACAACCTTTCACTAATCTCTTCCCTCCCACCTGAATAGACCCCCTTTTTTTTCTTTTTTTTTCCTTTTCATTCCCATTTTCTAATCTCTAATCTTCCATTGTTACTACCTCACAATCTAACTAGCTATACTAGACTTGTCCACTAGGTGGCGCCCTAATTCTAGACTTTCTCTTCTCTCACCCACTTTTCTCTTAAATCACCCTCTTACCACATTTCTTATATCCAGTAGTCTGTTACGTGCTATTAGCTGTCTCTTTTCCTAATTAATTCTATTTTACTGTCCACTGACACCTCCTCCAACCTCTATTTTACTGTCCACTGACACCTCCTCCATCCTCTCTCCATTTCTCTTCTCTTCCTTCCTTCCCCTGCACATATATAGTCTACTGACACTTTCTAGGCCCTATTTCTTTTCCTTTCTATCACTAGAACTAGCCCACCTGATTGTTTTTTCATTAACTGTTTCTGTATTCTGTTACTACCCGCTCCGTTTGCCCTGCGGGCTCACTCCGCTCCCCACCCTACCCCCAATTCTCACCCACCCCAGGGGTCCTACCTTTATACTTCCTAAACCACACCTCTTCCTGTTCCTTGACTCTCCAACCACACCCCTTCCTCTTTCCATTACCTTCTAACCACACCTCTTTTCTCTCACCTGTACTCTCTAATAATTCCCCGTGATATCACTTATTCTCTTCTTAACTCTCCTCTTTTTCCTTTCTATCCTAAAAACTCCCCTATTACCTCACTCCTCTAACATTTAGCCTCTCATTACTCTCCTCCTATCACATCTTACCCTAATCACCACTCTCTCATTTCCACCTAATATATTACTATTCATCTACCAAGAAAGTACAGATATCTATCCTTATAATGAACCTATATCACATTCCTAGTCACTCTTTCACTACTACCTCCTTTAATCCTTACACATCTTATCACCTCAATTGAGAATCCACTAGACCCAAACCTAAACTATCCAAAAAAAGTAACCACCTCTCCATACACACCTGTACTTCTTAGTCATGCTAATATTACATCCTCATCTAATTACACACTTCCTAAATATCATAGAACTCTACATACAAAGTTTAACAATTCAACTGCCAAAAAATGTCTATCTCTATACAGTAGGTTCAAAACCCTAGACTATCTAAGCCTACTACTCTTTGCAAAGGATGGTGATATTCACCCTAACCCAGCCCCCCCAACAACTCCCATCTCTCTCCTCAACCCCAAATAATCACCTACTCAAGCCCTTTCTAGACCATCTAACTTGCTTTTAATTGCTCATCTTAATATACACAGTATAAATAACAAAGTAACTCAACTCCAAGCTCTAACTGAAATATATTCCTTTGATATTCTCTGCTTAACAGAAACTTGGCTAAAACCCTCAACCAAAGATAATCAAATCATCCCACCTGGTTATAATATCCTGAGACTAGGCCGTACATCCAAGAAAGGTGGAGGGGTAGCTATCCTATATAAACCTAGCTTACAATTAACTACTCATAACTGCAAACCACCTATAGACTCTAATGCTGAAATTCTTATCTCCAAACTTCTTCTTAACAATTCCAAATCCATCTATGTCATTTGTATATATCTACCTCCTGGGAAATAACATAGCTACCATGGAAAATATACTCTGCTGGCTTTCCCAAAACCTACCCCAAGAAACCATTATTCTAGGTGACACAAATATTGACTGGACCTGCTTCTGCGGCAGCCTCCCCTCAAACCATATTAACCTTTATGGATATTCCCAAACCATCACCTCCCCTACCAGGATAAATAAATCTAACAGGAAATCAACCTTATTAGACTGGATCCTCATCAATCATCATCCTAACAACTATGACTCAGGAACCCTCCCTGATGACTTAAGTGACCACACTCTTACCTATATCATCAGACATAGAATCAATTTACCCTCCACAACATCAATTAAAAACATAAGGTCTAAAAAGTACTTTAACCCAGAACTTCTCCAGTTGGAACTAAGAGCATGCAACTGGTCACCCCTAAAAAATCTACCTCTAGAGGAAGCTGTAAGTTACTTTAACTCCAACTTCCTTGCCATCCTCAACCATCATGCCCCAACCAGACTAGTTAGAACTAAAACCAAACACACTCCTTGGCTTACTAAGGAAACCAAACATAGAATCAATGTAAGAAACAAACATTGGGCAAAATGGAGAAAAACAAAAAACCCTGTAGACCAACAAACATTTAGACAACTAAGAAATGAAACTAAGAAAGCTATAATAACTGACAAAAAAACTACTACCTCCAATCCCAACAAGCCCATACAAATACACCACAGAAATTTTGGCCTAGTATTAACCAACTACTCCACCCAGGACAATCCACTACTCCAAACCCTCTAAATTCAGAACACAATACACCAATGAACATAGCCAATGACTTTAACACCTTTTTTACAGATGCTATACAAACATTAGCCAGTCAGCTATCTACTAACAACTTCACTCTACCTTCCAAACAACCAACCTTACCCCCTACTTTTCATTTACAACCTGTCCCAACATCATATATTCTAACCCTTCTACAGAAACTAAAACCCTGTTCCCCCTCAGCAGACCAACTACCTGCTGAATTCTTACAACAATCAGCCAAAGCTATTGCCTATCCAATTTCTATCCTAATCAATAGGACTATTACTGAAAGTTTTATTCCCAGTTTATGGAAAATATCCCATATAATCCCTCTCCACAAAGGAGGACAATCCACAGAGCTCTCCAACTACTGCCCCATTGCCCTTCTCTCATCTCTGGCAAAGATCATGGAAAAATGCATCCACAAACAATTACTTGATCATCTAATGCATAATAACCTACTAGCCAATTGTCAACATGGTTTTAGACCCTCACATAGCACTACAACTGCCCTTCTTTCCTTCACAGACTGTATTAACAATAACCGCAACCTTAACAAACTCTCTTCTGCCCTTTTCATTGACCTGTCTAAAGCATTTGACATGGTAAATCACCAAATTCTCATCACAATACTAAAATCCCTGTCACTAGATACACCCTCTGGTAAGTGGTTCCAGTCCTACCTGGATAGAAGACAACAGGCCATACTATGGCACAAGTCTCTATCTATTCATCTCCCTGTCAACCTCGGAGTCCCCCAGGGTTCCATCCTTGGACCTCTACTTTTTTCCATATTCATCAACGATCTTCACCTAGCCATCCCCCAAGCTACATGCATACAATATGCAGATGACTCTACACTGATATGCTCAGCCCCCTCCTCTTCTGAACTACTCTATCTGACACAACAAGTATTTAACACAGTTGAGCAATGGTTCACACATAGATGCCTTCTCCTAAACCCCAAAAAGACTAAACTCCTCCTCTTCTCTCCTACCAAAAAATCCCCTCCACTGGATTTCTCAATAAACTCTATCAATAATACCATTATATCTCCAGACCCATCCACAAAACTATTAGGAGTCACCATTGACAATAATCTGAACTTTGACATCCATATTAACAATACTATGAAAACAGTCAATAAAAAGCTAGGCTCTCTCTATAGGATAAAATCCTTTCTCCTACCTTCAGCTCGAACCATAATAGCACACACTCACCTAATCTCTTCTCTACTTTATGCGTCGCCCATTTTTACTAACCTTTCAAAAAATAATCTCAACAAATTGGAAATGTCCTACAACAATATAGCTAGATTTGCAACTGGTAATCCTTTTAGAACCCATCACTGCCTTAATTTAAAACAACTAGGTTGGCTTGAATTTCAAAATCTAATTACATTCCATCAGCTAACTATAGCCCATAACACTCTTTACAAACCTTCAAACACACCTATTCTCTCAACACTAATCACCCCCTATAAAAACCTAGAATCCTTAAGGTCTTCTCAGAAACTTCTAGTACATACCACTAAAACATATAACAAAGCTGGTGACTCCCTTTTCTCTAATATAGTTGGGAAAGCCTGGAACCTCCTTCCAAACGAACTCTCCATACTTTCCTCATTATCCTCTTTCAAAAACAAATTGAAAGTATTCCTGAAAACACACTGGTTATGTCAATGCACTAAACCTGACTAGTCAAAGTGTCTCTATGTACTCTTCTCTGCCTAACCCATCTACTCATTAAGCAACTCTATTTTCCTTTTTAAACTATGTTGCTTATTTTTCTTGACTACTCTGATTGTACTTACATCCCTTTATTTATTCTTGTATCGTGCACTGTGCATTTTACTGTGATAACCTGTTTACGCATACTGTTAATACTTTAATAGTTGCTCATGTATCCTTATACTTTATTGTATTAATTTTATTGTCCTGACTTGGAGCTTAGCTCCTCGGGCCTCTACTGAAAATGGACATGTATCCAGTTAGACTAGCCCGGTTAACAAATGTAAAATATAATAAATAAAAATAAAAAATTTCCCACTATCATCATTGATAGTCCCTCTCATTCTATCTTCTCTTCTTTATTGTGCACTGTTGTGTGTCTCTACTGTCATCATTGATAATCCTTCTTTCTTAAAACATAACCTTTACTGTCTTCTTTGGGTGTTTGTTTGACAATTTCATCTCTGTTAAGTGTGAGTGGGTGATTGTGCTTCCTGTTTTGTCCCTTTAGTAATGGCAGGCAAGCCTAAACCTCTGGTAGAGTTCAAGATGTGTCAGAAGTGCAACCACAAAATTCCAACTTCTGATGCCCATCATCTCTGCATTTTCTGCTTAGGTCCACTTCATTTGCATGAGGACTAGTCAATCTGCCACAGTTTTAGTCATAGGGCTCTCATCAAAAGGTGAAACAAGTTAATCCTGAAGGGTATGCAACCCTCTGCCTTCAGTGATGCCTTATCTGGATTAGAAAAAGCCAAGATGATGTTTCTTGTCCATCGTCTTCGTCTTCTTCTTCCAAGACCTTGGAGAAACACAAGAAAAGAAGTTTGTCAGTGCTGAATACTCCTGAGGCACCACCAGCAAAATAATCAAAGTTAGCAGCTCCTTTGACATTGGAACCATCCAACTCTTATACAAAGGCTTCAGAACCGAGGTCCTTTTTGGCTCTGACTAAGCCTATTTTGATGCTGAAACCTTTGGCACCTACTGCTTTGGTGCAGATTATTTTAGATTCCTTGGCTTTGAAATCCCAAGATCTGACCTCATCATTGGTTCCAACTACTTTGGCACTGACATCTAAACTGGATAAATCTTTCATATCCATGCCCAGGACTGTATATTCTCCATCCCTTGACCCTTTCTCAGTCAGATTATCATTTACCTTCTTTAAAAGACCTATGTCTCCTTCGGTGATGTCTGCCTGCTCCACCAAAAGTTTAACAGAAGACGACATGGAGAGGTTGATTAATAAAATTCTCTGTGTAGGAGGGCTATCAGCTCTTTCTTTGGCTCTGGACCCCCCCAGGCTTCAAAGCAGAACCTTCCTTGATGCCACCCTTTGTTCCTTCTCTGACTTCATCAAAAGTGTTAGAATTATTGGCTTTGAATCTTCCGGTGCTGACTGCATCAGTTCTGGAGACTTTTTTTTCCTCAGAGATGGTTGAAGTCTTCAATCTATTTGGAACCGGAGACCTCACGGAACCGTAGCTGTCTTGTTAGCTCCAAGGAGTGGGATTTGGCCATTGTTTTTTCAGAGCCTTCTCTGCACTTCAGGGCTTCTGTACAGAGCAGCTCGGCTACAGCTTCAGTCTCAAAAGTTATCTCATCTGTCTGAGGAGTGACCTTGGACAGCTGGCCCCTTCCCCTTCGCAGCCTATTCCCCCTTTTTCCTCTCATCCAGATATTCAACCAGCACTCCTGCTGGGACAGTGGAAGGCAAAACCTCAGAACCCACAGATATTGTTTCTGCCCTCTTCTGATACCGCCCCAAAACACCCAACTGAGGAGGTTCACTAAGAAGAGATTGTGTAAGAGGAAACACTTGGATTCCCTTGAGGAATCAGTCACAGAGGACACTGATTTTAATGAAAATGAGGGGTCCCAAAAGTCACAACCTGATGACATCTCCTTTGGAGACATTCTGGAAATATTAAAACAGAGGAGTGACTGGAAGTCTTAAAATCTCTCCCCTGAGGAGTCAGTGTAGCTGCAGGCTTTCAGCTCCCAACTCTCTACCTCTTAGGTGACTCTGCCCACTGATGATCTGATGCAATTGATTACTCATTGGGCATGGAAGGCTCCTGACACCATAGAACCCATTCCCAGGAGCACCTGAAGACAAACCCTTTGTTCCAGGAGGCCAGACAAAATCTTATCAGCACCTGAAGACAAAACCTTTTGGGCAAAACGACTACCAGTTGATGCCATGTTCATGGCAGCAGCCACAAAGAAGGAACTGTCTGAAGAGAATTCCTCTATCCATGCACCCAACAGAGAGTCTTGGGTGACAGATAGGTTTGGAAAGCATGTTTACACCTCATTGACTTTTTCCATTAGGTATTTGAATTTTCTGGCACATTTTACCAGACTTCAGAGGGATCTGATCAAAGAATTATTGGATACCCTAGCAGGAGCCATTTCTGAGGAACTCCAGAACAAGGTTGCTTCCCAATCGGCCACCCTGGAGTCTGTCTCTAACTCATCCATGTCTCATCACCCATGCAGCCAAAGGGACTACAAGAGTGGTGGGTTCAGGCATCACCATAAGGAGGCACACCTGGATGTGCCTTAGCAACTTCATGGAACCATTCAAGTCTTCATTGCGCCCTTTGACGGATCCCCTCTGTTTGGCCCAAATGTCAGAGATACACTATCCTGGTGTGAAAAGGAAGGAAATACCCTTTCTGCTGTGGGTATGCATTTTTCCACTCCCCAATGATCATTTTGCAGGAATCAAAGTTAGTGGGAAAATGTGGTTCAAAAAATCCCAAGGTCCTTTTCAGAACACAAGGGGAGGGAGGTCCCTGAGGGGCAGAAGGGGAAGCTTCAATGGAAGACACCATCCACAGGGCAGAAATGGTCCACAAAACCAGAGTTTCTAGGGATTTCTTCTCTGGAAAACCCTTGCAATGCTTCTGACCAGAGGCCCGATTGTCTTCCTCTGGAGGCAGTCGGGGGTCGACTTTCCCTGCACCAAGATGCCTGGCTAAAAATTACTTCCGATTCCTGGGTGCAGAGGACTATATCCCGAGTTTACATTATTCCATTTTCTTCCTCCCTTCCCACTCACAAGAAAATCCCTGCTGTTCCACCCAGTCAGAGGGAACAAGCAGTTCTAGAGATTCAAAAACTGCTAAGAAACAGAGTCATCCAAGAAGTTCCACCAGACCAAATAGGCTCTGGAATTTACTCAAGATTATTTTTAGTGCCAGAAAAGACAAGGGACTACAGACCAGTTTTGGATCTCAGAGTACTGAACAAATTAGTTTGACAAACCAAATTCCAGATGGTCATGGTATGGTCAATTCTTCCATTTTTAAAAAAGGATGACTTGATGTGCTCAGTAGATCTTCAAGATGCATATTACAATATAAAGATAGAGAAAAGATTCAGAAGATTCCTGTGCTTTTGGCTAGGAACCAGTCACTACCAATTCAGAGCCTTGCCCTGTGGTCTCAACACAGCCCCCATGGTGTTCACCAAGTGCATGGTGGCAGTCACAAGTTGCTTGAGACTACAGGGATTCTGGGTGTTTCCCTATATGGATGACTGGCTCAGTACTGCCCCAACCAGGCATCAGCTGATCCTTGCAACAGACCGCATTCTTCTGCTTTGCTCTTCACTAGGAATAACAGTAAACCACAACATATTGAAGCTCACTCCAGCGCAAAGGTTGGAGTTTATAGGGTTCTCCTGAATACCAAAGCCTCCATAGTTTCTCTTCCTCCCATCAGACTTCAGAAAATCAGAATTCAGGCTTAGAATCTAATGAACAGGAAGAAAGTTGCTGCCAGTTTAGTTCTACAAGCACTAGGTTCTATGGCTGCAACAATAACCCTAGTTCCCTTAGCAAGGTTCTGCATGAGAATTCTACAATGGCTACTAACTTCTGAATGGACAGTGTCTCATCAACCCATGTCAGACTTGATTTTGATCACCAACCTTTGCAAAAGGGACTTAACTTGGTAGATTCATTCCAAAGATATTCCACTAGGACGCCCATTTATCCCATCACAACCCAAGGCCATAGTGACCACAGATGCCTCCCAGATGGGGTTTTGTGGGCATTATCTGGGAAAGACTGTCCAAAACACTTGGTCCCCAATGGAGGCCAACTTACATATCAGTGTCTTACAACTAAGGGCAGTGTTTCTAGAATTGCAAGCATTCCAAACTGTCCTTCCCTTGGAGACAATTGCAGTCCAAAAGGGCAATATGTCAGTAGTTTGATACATCAACAAACAAGGAGGAACCAAATTTTACCCCTATGTCAAGAAGCAATCAGGGTGTGGCAATGAGTGATCTCTTTTAACTGCTTTCTGTTAGCAGTGTACATTTTAGGGAGTTCCAATGTGATGGCAGAAAAACTGAGCAGGAGCATTCTGATGCCTCACTGGTGGGCTCTCAATTCAACAGTAGTAGAGAACATATTCCATCACTGGAGCCAGCCTTGCTGCAATCTTTTTGTCTCTCCTCTGAAGAACAAATGCAGTAACTACTTTGCCCTAATCCCCCCTGCAGGGGAGTCACCAAGGGATGGCCTCCTCCACACTTGGCCATCAGGACTTCTGTTTGCATTTACCCCCATTCCTCTGATCTCAAAGTTCTTTCAGAAAACAACCAGGCTGAAGAGCAGGGTCATCTTCATTGCTTCCTTTTGGCCTTGACAGATGTGGTTTCACTTTCTTGGCCTTACCTGATTCAACAAGCATGGATCCTGGACCTGGCTCCAGATCTGTTGTCCCACCCAGAAGGACTAACTTACCAGAACATTCAACACCTTAAGCTGACAGATTGGATTCTCCAATTCCATTGATAGCCAGGCTTCCTACTCCCTGGTGCATCACATCCTTTTAGCTTCTCATAAGCCAGCCACACGCAAACTCTATGACAGTAATTGTAAAAGATTTACTGTCTGGGCTTGTGCCAACAATCTAGACCCATTTTCAGCTCCTATCAATAAGATACTGGAATTCTTATCAGCTCTTTTCAACATAGGTGCATCCCAGTCAACAGTCAAAGTCCAGCTAGCAGCAGTATCTGACTTCCATAATGGTATTGAAGGATCATCCTTGATTTCGCATAGATTGTGCAAAGCTTACTTGAAAGGCATGTTTTTGTTAAAACCTCCATACAAAGATCCTACTCCTGCATGGGACCTCAACCTAGTATTACAGTCGATTATTCAGCCTCCTTTTGAACCTTCAGCTGATTGCAATTTAACATTTTTGTCATAGAAAACCCTCTTCTTGGTGGCTGTTACATCTGAGAACTAATCCCTCCTTTTTGCCCAAGATTGCCTTAGAGACCAATATCAATCAGACAGTTAACTTGCTTGTATTTTTTTCCAGATTTTGTTAATAAAGGAGAATATTCCTTAACATTTGTTGGATGTTCATAGACAACTTCGCTTCTATCTACACAGAACAAAAAAATCTGAAAAAGTCAGACCAACTGTTTGTGTCCTTTACTCCTATAAAACTTGGTCAATCAGTGAGCAAAGTGACATTAACCAGATGGCTTAAAGATTGTATTACCTAGATCTGTGAAAGAAGGAACTTAAAATTGCCTAGGCCTATAAAGGCACACTCTACAAGAGTGGTAGCCACTTCAGCAGTATTTCAAGAAAGAACTTCCCTAGATGACATCTGTGGAGCAGCAACTTAGGGTTCTCCCCATACCTTCATCTCTCACTACAAACTAGATCTGGTTTCCAGGGGAAGAGCATCTTTTGGTTCTATGGTGCTCAGGAATATTCTTTCTTGAGTCCTCCCTAGATCTGTGGTAGCTATAGACTCTGTCCCGTAGGTCAAGAGTTAAATGAAAATTGACATCAGATAAAAAAAGTTATGTACTCACCAGAACGTTCCATCTGTGTTGTCCATTTTCATTTATCCTTGACTCTCCTCCCACCTTTCCCCCAACCATGAAGTTCTTTTGGTGGAGTGGGTCATGGCCCATCCTACTAGGCATTTTTGTAATATAACTCCAGATGTCATCTCTCTGAAGGCTTATACAGTGTTTATTCCTTTCTGTCTTTTCTGCAAACTCAATCTGAGGTAAATGGGAGAGGAGCATTATGGGTAAGGGTATAGCTCGAGAGTTTTTGGTCTTTGTGAGCTGTTAGTAACGGCTGAGTCGGTTCCGATGCTCAGAACTGGACCCACAGATCAAGGATAAATGAAAGTGGACAACACAGATGGAACATTATGGTGAGTACATCACTTCTTTTTTTTCTGAAATATTAATGAAAATGGTGTAACCTCTGCTTATTTTCATGAATATCTTTGTAAGTAAAACTGAATATCTGTACAAGTGTACATGGTTTTTACTTATTTCTTCAATTATTTTTTTAAATGGGTAAGTGAATTGATCTGTCATGGATCCCTTTCATCCATGACTCAGGCCACAAGGGCAGGACACATGGACAGTTTTAGTGATGCCAGTTAATTGGCATATTTTATATATCAGAGGAAAACAGTGCTGGAAGTGAAACTTTTGCAGATCTGAGGAGAACATGCAGGCTTGATGAAGACAGTGATAGGAGGGCAGAACTGAGTCCTGGAACCTAGAGGTGTGTTAGGAGATTTTAATCATGTTGCCGTAATGCCTCTCATGTGCTACGTGCTGCAAATATCAGTAGCTGTTTTGTCCATCATGAAATGACCTTTCTGTGGATTACATGCAGTTTGTTTTCAAGTTACATAGTTTTTGAAGTAATTAAAATGGGTAAATATGGCATATTGTCATATTCAGATGTACTATTACTGACACTTCATGAGTAATACCTACTACACACATAACATCAATGATCTTTTTATTCAGTGTGATGTAAGCTTTCTCACAATACAGCTAAAGTATACTTCTCTTTGGCTTTGTGTTTATTAATCTTTGAAAACTGAAATATTAAATGATGTAATTGGCAAGCAAGTAGTCTGACAGTAACACAAATAAGTTGCTAAAAGAAGTAGGATGGCAAATATTATTGAAGATAATGTGTTAAAATTTTTTCTAAGAAAATAATAAAAGTAAAGTGGTTAGGGCACACTGGAACAGGCTGCACGATAAAACAATTTTATTAACTTAAAACACTTTTGCCCCGCCACAATGCAGGACTTTTTCAAGTGGCAGGGTGAAAGCGCATGTGTTTTAAGTTAATAAAATTATTTTATCATGCAGCCTGTTCCAGTGTGCCCTAACCGCATTACTTTTATTAGTTTGACTTTTGTGGTTATTTCCATTTTTTACTGCTTTAGTAATTTTTCTAAGAAGCTGACAAGCAAGATTTTGAAGGGATCTGAGTTTTCTATACTGGAAATAGAAACCACCATTAAGCCTGAAAGTATGTTAGGGTTGTGGGAGCACTGGAAGTTTTGAAAAGATTATTTTGCCTTGGTTTTTATTTTGTGGGAGTAGAGTTCAGCAGAAGGATGGATTTATGGAGTAAGAATGAAAGGAAGATGAACTCTTTTTTTCTCAAAAATATTTTTATTGAAATTTTTATAATGAGCAAAAGTAACATCATTAAATTTAAATAGAGCACACACAGAAGGTGAAAACAACATAATAAAACATGCACTAGAAGTATAAACACTATTTACAAAGTACCACATTAATGGGCTGCATAAAATAAGAGAAATGTTTGTGGTTAACACATTGCTAATGTAGATAAACAACACTAGCATAATAAAAATGATGCACAAAGAAGAAATATTCTAAGCAAAGAAAATATATGACATTCAGTCTATCTATATATCCATATCTATCTATCTATCTATCTATATATATATATATATATATATATATATATATATATATATATATATATGTATATGGGTCTATGTCAAAAGATCGAAAGTTCAAAAGATTGAAAATCAAAATATCTAATATATATATATATATATATATATATATATATATATATATATATATACCATAACTGTTGGGTTTCTCGTGTCTTGTACTAGTGTACTTTGTAAATTACTAGTGTTAGTAGTTTTATCCCCTTTTACCCTTTTTTCTATCTCCTAAGCTTGTCGTAGCTCTTAGCTACCTTTGTAGGTAATTTTTCATTTTTCTTCCCCCTTCTTTTTTCATAAAAAACCTCTTTATTGTCCTTTTGAATAGTTTACTGTTGATTAGACATTATTCTTTTTTTTTTCAAAACAGGTTTATTGTTTTAACATATAAGAGAAATATCATAACAATTTTATACAAGTAATTAAAAATAGGTATTATTATAATATTCAACAAAACAACTAAAGTATTTACAAAGACATCCACTACAATCAGATCAATTAATTAAACTAAAATACCGTGCTATTGAAATTAGAATTTTTTAAACAAATTTTGTAAATTATCCCATACAATATAATATGATGTTTTTCTAGTTGTTCTCATTCTAATTGTGCTTATTTCCATATGGCACATTATATTCATAACATTTTTAAATTCATTGAACGAAGGAGGTGTATCTGAAATCCAATTTCTAGTTATTATTTTCCTGGCCACTGCTAGGATAGACCATAACAAGAGAAGCTTAATCTATTTAACACATTGAGGTACAGGTGTGTTGAATAATATAAGAGACTTAGAAATAATGAAATTATCTGTAAAAGAGCCTGCAAAAATTCATTAATTGACTTCCAGTATTCTTTCAACTTCATACAGTCATAAAACATATGAGCCCAGTCAGCATTAATTTCTACATTACATCTCTTACATAGATTATCTTTATTATTTATTTTATTCATCATCAAAGGTGTATAAAAAGATCTATGTAAAAATTTCCATGTATAAAGTCTCCAGACAATGGAAGATGTAGTTCTATAAGCAGATTCCAATATATATTGTTTATCTTGTTGAGTTGGTGGGTCCCCATTAATAGAGGTGAAATAATTCCAGTATGAATCTACACTGTAAAAAGTTTCTTGTCTGATAATTTTATGTATATATGAAAGTTTACCTTTATCAGAAACTTTATGCTGTAAATTTAATATCAAGTAATCAATCAGTTTTGGAATAGATTCTTTAACTGTTATAGACATTAGATCTATTCTATCAATGAGATGTTGTCTAAAGATCTGAACCTCTAACCAGCAAGTTTCTCTTAGATCAAATTCTTGTTTTAAGAAATCTAGATTTTTAACTTTATTATCAGATATCAGCTGATACCAGTACTTTAGATCATTATCTATAGCTAAATGAGCTCCTTCAGAAGTAGATGACATAAGCATACCCTGAGTATACATTATAGGGAATACAATAAAATTCCATTCCCTATACTTAGGGTGCATGAATATAAAGTTACGATAACTAATAATAATATTTAATGGGTAACAAACCATATGTTTAGGTGTAATAGGTGAAGTACAAAATTCCTTTAGAAACCACAACATGGAGTTATTTACAATCATAGTTTTATGCGTTAAGGAGATTTTCATGAAGTGCATACTAATTAGCTCCCAATAATCTTTCCATTTTGCGATATATGACTGATCTATTAATAAAGTAATAACTTTTATAATAGAAGAGATAATATATAAATTAAAGTCTGGAAAAGAAATACCCCCTTGAGACCAGCTATTAGTATATTTCTTTAATGCAATCCTAGGTCTATTAGGTGCCCATAAGAAATTTAACATTAGTGTGTTCAGTTTCTTGATAATTATTTTTGTAGGTGGAAGTATTATTGATTGTATTAAGTATAAAATCTTGGGGAATATTATCATTTTAATAATTGTAAGTCTCTCCTCCATAGTAAAAAGCATATTATTCCAGGTATTAAAAGATTTTGTATATTAAGAAAACAGGTATTATAGTTATTATATATAATAGATTTAATATCTTTAGATAGTATTATACCTAAATAAGTTATCTGACCTGAATTGGGTACATATTTAGTAAAATCACTAATGAGAATATTTTTCGTGTATATATAGGTAGTATTTTAGTTTTTCTTCATTGAATATTAAACCAGAAATACTTTTAAAATTCATCATTTTATCAAATAAAGACTGCATAGAAGAATTAGATCCTGCTGATGTAATTAGAACATCATCTGCAAAAGTTGAATTTTGATGTTGTATTTTCGTCTATTTCAAAACCCTCTATGTCAGTACTGTTTCTAATCAAATTAGCCCAAGGCTCCATTACTAAAGTGAATAATAGTGGAGAAAGTGGACATCCTTGCTTTGTACCTTTAAGAATGGGTATTTTTGTGAAACATATGTTCCTACCTTAATATAAGCCAGCGTTCCTTTGTATAAATGCTCAATTAAATTTACAAATGCATCAGAGAAGTTTGTGCATTTCAGTAAGGTAAACAGATAGTCCCAACTTACTGAATCAAATGCTGAACCTATATCAAGACTAATAAGTGTTAAATCTTTCTTTTTCCTATTTGCAAAATCAATTAATGTTAAAGTTCTTCTTATATTATCAAAAGTATTTCTATTTACAATGAAGCCCGTCTGATCTATATCTATAATGCCGGGGATGATTGTCTTCAATCTATCAGCAAAAATACTCATAAACATTTTATAATCAACATTAAGTAATGAGATGGGTCGATATGAAGAACATCTAGTTGGATCTTTATTAGGTTTTAAAATTGGTGAAATAAATGTGTATTGCCAAGATGGGGGGGGTTATTAACTCAGTTTGGGTCAAAATAAAAACCTTATGTATTAATGAATATGTAGTTTTAGAAAGGATTTTATATATCTCTGGTATAATACCATCATTACCCGGTGCTTTGTTTGATTTAAGCTTATTTATTTGTGTAATAACTTCTGTATATGAAATACTCTTGTCCAATAGTTTAATCTGTTGTTTATTAAGCTTTTTATTCATATTTGTGGTTATAAACTCCTTTATTTTATCTTTAGGTTCCATGTTAATGTTGTTATGGTTAATCTTGTGAAAGTGATTTCTAAATTCATCCAGTATTTCTGGTATACTAGAAACATTCTTCTTTTCCTTAGAGAAAAGATTTCTTTGATATGGTTTTGTTTATTCAATCTTTTGTTTTATTTTTAAGTCTATGTAAGTATTTGGGGCTTATTGAATAAGACAAAACTTGTATTCTCTAAAGTTATTTTAACTTTATGAGTTAAAATTTCTTTGTATTTCTCATTTAGTTTGTTTATTTCTTCAATAACTTTCTTGTCCATAATATTTTCTTTATTATTATGTTTATAAGAGTCTAATTTACCTTGAATATCTAACAATTCCTTATCCCAAGATTTCCTTTTATTATTATACCATCTGATACTTTGTCCATATAGATATGATTTTAAGGCATCCCAAACATAGACAATGGAGACTTCAGGAGTATTATTTATGTCTAGAAAATGTTGTACTTCTGAAAGTATATATTCTTTATAGTCTTTTAGCTGAGTTAAGTATGCTGGTATCCTTTTGATCTGAACATTATGAGTATTTTTATCATGAATTCAAAAACAATTGAGTTATGATCAGATATAGGACATGAAATGATTTTGGAATTAATTAAATCTGTTACCATCTGGTTAGAAATAAAGACCCTATCTATTTTTGAATAAGTTTTGTATCTATTAGAAAAAAAGGTGTATGGTAATGATTTTGAATCTATCTGATTATTAATATCATTCAAATGATAAGAATTAGCAAAATCATTTAAATGTTTTGCATTAGATGTAATTCTTCTTTTCCTTATAGTGGTAGTATCACTTTCATGTAGTATACAATTAAAATCACCAGCTAAAATAATATCCCCTATAGAGAATGATATGATCTTATCAATATGATGTTTCACTGTATTAATACCAATTCCAGGTATCCAATATACATTAATTAAAGTGTAAGTCTTCCCATTAATTTGTATTGTAACCATACAAAACATTCCTTTGTCATCCTGAAAAGACTTAATGGTTTTAGGAATGGGCATACTTTTATTCCATAAAATAGCCACTCCTCTTTTTCTGAGTGTGCTCTGAACTAACCAATACTGTATACTTATTAGTGGCTAGTTTATCAATATCTTTTTTCAAGAGATGGGTTTCTTGCAGGAAGACTAGATTGGCCTTGTGTAAATTAATGTATCTTATTAGGCTTGCCCTTTTACGGATTATTCAATCCATTAATGTTTAAAGAAATTCCTTTTAAAGATGTCATTTGGCATTTTTAAAACTCAAGAATCTTATGATCAAAATAACAAATAACAAGATAAATAATGTTACATCTCCTCTTTTAGGTGTACCTTTAAATATAGCTGTAGTTATTAAATCTCTTATGGGATTTTGTATAGGATTCAATTTTGTTTGTAGTGACAATGAGTATACAAAATATATTGTGGATGTCAAAACTATATACATATAACAATGAACAAGTGAAAATAATGTAAGGATTAAACCTTGCATCCAGCCTGGAGTTGAAAACTCCAACTTAGAGTACTATTTACTACTCAAGTTAACCCTACCCTAAGCAGCAGTACCTCAGCTACCACCTTATCAATTTAATACTAGTTATATTTAACTGATGTTAACAGTTTTCAATTCAATTATCTATCAAGACAAAACTACACATTTGGTAAAACAGCATCATATAAACTAAAATAAACTTTTTTTAAAAACTGTTCATACTACTATATAGATCTATGTAATATATAACACTTGTATTCAAATAGCATTCAAATAATCTTGATGTTAGAAATCAAGAGGAGAGAAAATTAGGTTCTAACATTCATTTAAATCAAAAACTTTGGCTAATATGATTCAGACATTACATATATTAAGATGCATCTATTTTCTGTCATGTGAATACTATTAACAGCTTCCAAAAAAAAAAATCTTGAATTGTTTGTATATGAGCATTTACTTAAACTCATTATTGTCAATAGAGTAAAATATTGTATTCATAAAAATTATTATAAATCATATTGCATAGTTATGCAAATTCTCAGAAACACTTGCATTATTAAAAAAAAAAAGCCATCACACACATACACACAGACACACACACACATACATACACACACACATACACACACACACACACACACACACACACACACACACACACACACACACACACATATATTAACATATATATCTGATCTCACTGAGTTATGTCCTTGTTGAGCACTATCCTACTTGCTGTCCCTAGAATAAATCTGTCTGCTTTATAGAAAATAATGCACAGCAAACACATTTTAGTAACCAGATTTTACAATCATGCTAACCTACTGCTTTAAAATATATCACATGACATTTCTTCCAGAATAGAATTATAAAATTGTTTATGCTTGTCAATCAGATGAATTAAATGAATTATAATAAAGTATATGTTTGGAACAGAAGTTTTTAACACAGATTATTATGCTGCTGTTAAATAGATTTTCAAAAACATTTAAATAAATGTTTCATTTTCTATGCCTTCTAAAATAAGACATTTACTTACTACAAGAAACTACATCATTTAAACTCATTATAACTGACATATTTTATGAATAGAGTATTTTTCCTGAATCTGTGGTGTGTCAGTATGATAACTAGGTCAGAGGTTATACTAACTGCTTTCAGTTTCTCTGTGAGAATTCTGTGAGTTGAAGCTTTTGAAGTAGTTCATGGACACTGTGCATGAGACAGCCCACATCCCAGATTGTCTCCCTTAACATTTTGTGGGAAACTTATTAAAACTTGTGGCAAACATTCATTTTGTCAATAGAGTAAAATATTGTATTCATAGAAATTATTATAAATCATATTGGATAGTTATGCAGATTCTCAGAAACACTTGCATTATTATATAAAAAAAAGCCATCACACTCACACACACATATACATACATACACACATGCACACACACACACACACACACACACACACACACATATATATATATATATATATATATCTGATCTCACTGAGTTGTGTCTTTGTTGAGCACTATCCTACTTGCTGTCCCTAGAATAAATCTGTCTGCTTTATACAAAATAATGCACAGCAAACACATTTTAGCAACCAGATTTTACAATCATGCTAACCTACTGCTTTAAAATATATCACATGACATTTCTTCCAGAATAGAGTTATAAGATTATTTATGCTTGTCAATCAGATGAATTAAATGAGTTATAGTAAAGTATATGTTTGGAACACAAATTTTTAACACAGATTATTATGCTGCTGTTAAGTAGATTTTCAAAAACATTTAAATGAATGTTTCATTTTCTATGCCTTCTAAAATAAGACATTTACTTACTACAAGAAACTACATCATTTAGACTCATTATAACTGGCATATTTTATGAATAGAGTATTTTTCCTGAATCTGTGGTGTGTCAGTGTGATAACTATGTCAAAGGTTATACTAACTGCTTTCAGTTTCTCTGTGAGAATTCTGTGAGTTGAAGCTTTTGAAGTCGTTCATGGACACTGTGCATGAGACAGCCCACATCTCAGATTGTCTCTCTTAACATTTTGGCGGGAAACTTATTAAAAACTAGTGACAAACATTCATTTAGTAGTGTAAATGCATGTAAACATGACAAAACCTTCACAATGTATTCCACAGACCATTACAGCCTCTTACTTCTTTTCAGAAAGAGAAACAAATTGAATCACAGCTTGCCATTAAATCTTCAGATATTTTGACTGGTTATGAAACAAAACATTATAACTGACATATTTTATGAATAGAGTATTTTCCTGAATCTGTGGTGTGTCAGTGTGATAACTATGTCAAAGGTTATACTAACTGCTTTCAGTTTCTCCGTGAGAATTCTGTGAGCTGAAGCTTCTTTTTTTTTTTCAAAACAGGTTTATTGTTTTAACATATAAGAGAAATATCATAACAATTTTATACAAGTAATTAAAAATAGGTATTATTATAATATTCAACAAAACAACTAAAGTATTTACAAAGACATCCACTACAATCAGATCAATTAATTAAACTAAAATACTGTGCTATTGAAATTAGAATTTTTTAACAAATTTTGTAAATTATCCCATACAATATAATATGATGTTTTTCTAGTTGTTCTCATTCTAATTGTGCTTATTTCCATATGGCACATTATATTCATAACATTTTTAAATTCATTGAACGAAGGAGGTGTATCTGAAATCCAATTTCTAGTTATTATTTTCCTGGCCACTGCTAGGATAGACCATAACAAGGGAAGCTTAATATTTTTAACACATTGAGGTACAGGTGTGTTGAATAATATAAGAGACTTAGAAATAATGAAATTATCTGTAAAAGAGCCTGCAAAATTCATTAATTGACTTCCAGTATTCTTTCAACTTCATACAGTCATAAAACATATGAGCCCAGTCAGCATTAATTTCTACATTACATATCTTACATAGATTATCTTTATTATTTATTTTATTCATCATCAAAGGTGTATAAAAGATCTATGTAAAATTTCCATGTATAAAGTCTCCAGACAATGGAAGATGTAGTTCTATAAGCAGATTCCAATATATATTGTTTATCTTGTTGAGTTGGTGGGTCCCCATTAATAGAGGTGAAATAATTCCAGTATGAATCTACACTGTAAAAGTTTCTTGTCTGATAATTTTATGTATATATGAAAGTTTACCTTTATCAGAAACTTTATGCTGTAAATTTAATATCAAGTAATCAATCAGTTTTGGAATAGATTCTTTAACTGTTATAGACATTAGATCTATTCTATCAATGAGATGTTGTCTAAAGATCTGAACCTCTAACCAGCAAGTTTCTCTTAGATCAAATTCTTGTTTTAAGAAATCTAGATTTTTAACTTTATTATCAGATATCAGCTGATACCAGTACTTTAGATCATTATCTATAGCTAAATGAGCTCCTTCAGAAGTAGATGACATAAGCATACCCTGAGTATACATTATAGGAATACAATAAAATTCCATTCCCTATACTTAGGGTGCATGAATATAAAGTTACGATAACTAATAATAATATTTAATGGGTAACAAACCATATGTTTAGGTATAATAGGTGAAGTACAAAATTCCTTTAGCAACCACAACATGGAGTTATTTACAATCATATGTTTATGTGTTAAGGAGATTTTCATGAAGTGCATACTAATTAGCTCCCAATAATCTTTCCATTTTGCGATATATGACTGATCTATTAATAAAGTAATAACTTTTATAATAGAAGAGATAATATATAAATTAAAGTCTGGAAAAGAAATACCCCTTGAGACCAGCTATTAGTATGTTTCTTTAATGCAATCCTAGGTCTATTAGGTGCCCATAAGAAATTTAACATTAGTGTATTCAGTTTCTTGATAATTATTTTGTAGGTGAAAGTATTATTGATTGTATTAAGTATAAAATCTTGGGGAATATTATCATTTTAATAATTGCAAGTCTTTCCTCCATAGTAAAAACATATTATTCAGGTATTAAAAAGATTTTGTATATTAAGAAAACAGGTATTATAGTTATTATATATAATAGATTTAATATCTTTAGATAGTATTATACCTAAATAAGTTATCTGACCTGAATTGGGTACATATTTAGTAAAATCACTAATGAGAATATTTTTGTGTATATATAGGTAGTATTTTAGTTTTTCTTCATTGAATATTAAACCAGAAATACTTTTAAAATTCATCATTTTATCAAATAAAGACTGCATAGAAGAATTAGATCCTGCTGATGTAATTAGAACATCATCTGCAAAAGTTGAATTTTTGATGTTGTATTTTTGTCTATTTCAAAACCCTCTATGTCAGTACTGTTTCTAATCAAATTAGCCCAAGGCTCCATTACTAAAGTGAATAATAGTGGAGAAAGTGGACATCCTTGCTTTGTACCTTTAAGAATGGGTATTTTTTGTGAAACATATGTTCCTACCTTAATATAAGCCAGCGTTCCTTTGTATAAATGCTCAATTAAATTTACAAATGCATCAGAGAAGTTTGTGCATTTCAGTAAGGTAAACAGATAGTCCCAACTTACTGAATCAAATGCTGAACCTATATCAAGACTAATAAGTGTTAAATCTTTCTTTTCCTATTTGCAAAATCAATTAATGTTAAAGTTCTTCTTATATTATCAAAAGTATTTCTATTTACAATGAAGCCCGTCTGATCCATATCTATAATGCTGGGGATGATTGTCTTCAATCTATCAGCAAAAATACTCATAAACATTTTATAATCAACATTAAGTAATGAGATGGGTCGATATGAAGAACATCTAGTTGGATCTTTATTAGGTTTTAAAATTGGTGAAATAAATGTATATTGCCAAGATGGGGGGGGTTATTAACTCAGTTTGGGCCAAAATAAAAACCTTATGTATTAATGAATATGTAGTTTTAGAAAGGATTTTATATATCTCTGGTATAATACCATCATTACCCGGTGCTTTGTTTGATTTAAGCTTATTTATTTGTGTAATAACTTCTGTATATGAAATACTCTTGTCCAATAGTTTAATCTGTTGTTTATTAAGCTTTTTATTCATGTTTGTAGTTATAAACTCCTTTATTTTATCTTTAGGTTCCATGTTAATATTGTTATGGTTAATCTTGTGAAAGTGATTTCTAAATTCATCCAGTATTTCTGGTATACTAGAAACATTCTTCTTTTTCCTTAGAGAAAAGATTTCTTTGATATGGTTTTGTTTATTCAATCTTTTTGTTTTATTTTTAAGTATATGTAAGTATTTGGGGCTTATTGAATAAGACAAAAACTTGTATTTCTCTAAAGTTATTTTAACTTTATGAGTTAAAATTTCTTTGTATTTCTCATTTAGTTTGTTTATTTCTTCAATAACTTTCTTGTCCATAATATTTTCTTTATTATTATGTTTATAAGAGTCTAATTTACTTTGAATATCTAACAATTCCTTATCCCAAGATTTCCTTTTATTATTATACCATCTGATACTTTGTCCATATAGATATGATTTTAAGGCATCCCAAACATAGACAATGGAGACTTCAGGAGTATTATTTATGTCTAGAAAATGTTGTACTTCTGAAAGTATATATTCTTTATAGTCTTTTAGCTGAGTTAAGTATGCTGGTATCCTTTTGATCTGAACATTATGAGTATTTTTATCATGAATTCAAAACAATTGAGTTATGATCAGATATAGGACATGAAATGATTTTGGAATTAATTAAATCTGTTACCATCTGGTTAGAAATAAAGACCCTATCTATTTTTGAATAAGTTTTGTATCTGTTAGAAAAAAGGTGTATGGTAATGATTTTGAATCTATCTGATTATTAATATCATTCAAATGATAAGAATTAGCAAAATCATTTAAATGTTTTGCATTAGATGTAATTCTTCTTTTCCTTATAGTGGTAGTATCACTTTCATGTAGTATACAATTAAAATCACCAGCTAAAATAATATCCCCTATAGAGAATGATATGATCTTATCAATATGATGTTTCACTGTATTAATACCAATTCCAGGTATCCAATATACATTAATTAAAGTGTAAGTCTTCCCATTAATTTGTATTGTAACCATACAAAACATTCCTTTGTCATCCTGATAAGACTTAATGGTTTTAGGAATGGGCATACTTTTATTCCATAAAATAGCCACTCCTCTTTTTCTGAGTGTGCTCTGAACTAACCAATACTGTATACTTATTAGTGGCTAGTTTATCAATATCTTTTTTCAAGAGATGGGTTTCTTGCAGGAAGACTAGATTGGCCTTGTGTAAATTAATGTATCTTATTAGGCTTGCCCTTTTACACGGATTATTCAATCCATTAATGTTTAAAGAAATTCCTTTTAAAGATGTCACTTGGCATTTTAAAACTCAAGAATCTTATGATTGAAATAACAAATAACAAGATAAATAATGTTACATCTCCTCTTTTAGGTGTACCTTTAAATATAGCTGTATTTATTAAATCTCTTATGGGATTTTGTATAGGATTCAATTTTGTTTGTAGTGACAATGAGTGTACAAAATATATTGTGGATGTCAAAACTATATACATATAACAATGAACAAGTGAAAATAATGTAAGGATTAAACCTTGCATCCAGCCTGGAGTTGAAAACTCCAACTTAGAGTAGTATTTACTACTCAAGTTAACCTACCCTAAGCAGCAGTACCTCAGCTACCACCTTATCAATTTAATACTAGTTATATTTAACTGAGGTTAACAGTTTTCAATTCAATTATCTATCAAGACAACACTACACATTTGGTAAAACAGCATCATATAAACTAAAATAAACTTTTTTTTTTTTTTTTTAAACTGTTCATACTACTATATAGATCTATGTAATATATAACACTTGTATTCAAATAGCATTCAAATAATCTTGATGTTAGAAATCAAGAGGAGAGAAAATTAGGTTCTAACATTCATTTAAATCAACTTTGGCTAATATGATTCAGACATTACATATATTAAGATGCATCTATTTTCTGTCATGTGAATACTATTAACAGCTTCCAAAAAAAAAATCTTGAATTGTTTGTATATGAGCATTTACTTAAACTCATTATTGTCAATAGAGTAAAATATTGTATTCATAAAAATTATTATAAATCATATTTCATAGTTATGCAAATTCTCAGAAACACTTGCATTATTAAAAAAAAGCCATCACACACATACACACAGACACACACACACATACATACACACACATACACATACACACACACACACACACACACACACACACACACACACACACACACACACACACACACACATATATTAACATATATATCTGATCTCACTGAGTTATGTCCTTGTTGAGCACTATCCTACTTGCTGTCCCTAGAATAAATCTGTCTGCTTTATAGAAAATAATGCACAGCAAACACATTTTAGTAACCAGATTTTACAATCATGCTAACCTACTGCTTTAAAATATATCACATGACATTTCTTCCAGAATAGAATTATAAAATTGTTTATGCTTTTCAATCAGATGAATTAAATGAATTATAATAAAGTATATGTTTGGAACAGAAGTTTTTAACACAGATTATTATGCTGCTGTTAAGTAGATTTTCAAAAACATTTAAATAAATGTTTCATTTTCTATGCCTTCTAAAATAAGACATTTACTTACTACAAGAAACTACATCATTTAAACTCATTATAACTGACATATTTTATGAATAGAGTATTTTTCCTGAATCTGTGGTGTGTCAGTATGATAACTAGGTCAGAGGTTATACTAACTGCTTTCAGTTTCTCTGTGAGAATTCTGTGAGTTGAAGCTTTTGAAGTAGTTCATGGACACTGTGCATGAGACAGCCCACATCCCAGATTGTCTCCCTTAACATTTTGGCGGGAAACTTATTAAAACTTGTGGCAAACATTCATTTTGTCAATAGAGTAAAATATTGTATTCACAGAAATTATTATAAATCATATTGGATAGTTATGCAGATTCTCAGAAACACTTGCATTATTATATAAAAAAAAGCCATCACACTCACACACACACATACACACACACACACACACACACACACACACACACACACACACACACACACACACATATATATATATATATATGATCTCACTGAGTTGTGTCTTTGTTGAGCACTATCCTACTTGCTGTCCCTAGAATAAATCTGTCTGCTTTATACAAAATAATGCACAGCAAACACATTTTAGTAACCAGATTTTACGATCATGCTAACCTACTGCTTTAAAATATATCACATGACATTTCTTCCAGAATAGAGTTATAAGATTATTTATGCTTGTCAATCAGATGAATTAAATGAGTTATAGTAAAGTATATGTTTGGAACACAAATTTTTAACACAGATTATTATGCTGCTGTTAAGTAGATTTTCAAAAACATTTAAATAAATGTTTCATTTTCTATGCCTTCTAAAATAAGACATTTACTTACTACAAGAAACTACATCATTTAGACTCATTATAACTGGCATATTTTATGAATAGAGTATTTTCCTGAATCTGTGGTGTGTCAGTGTGATAACTATGTCAAAGGTTATACTAACTGCTTTCAGTTTCTCTGTAAGAATTCTGTGAGTTGAAGTTTTGAAGTAGTTCATGGACACTGTGCATGAGACAGCCCACATCTCAGATTGTCTCTCTTAACATTTTGGCGGGAAACTTATTAAAAACTAGTGACAAACATTCATTTAGTAGTGTAAATGCATGTAAACATGACAAAACCTTCACAATGTATTTCACAGACCATTACAGCCTCTTACTTCTTTTCAGAAAGAAACAAATTGAACCACAGCTTGCCATTAAATCTTCAGATATTTTGACTGGTTATGAAACAAAACATTATAACTGACATATTTTATGAATAGAGTATTTTCCTGAATCTGTGGTGTGTCAGTGTGATAACTATGTCAAAGGTTATACTAACTGCTTTCAGTTTCTCTGTGAGAATTCTGTGAGCTGAAGCTTCTGAAGTAACTCATGAACACTGTGCATGAGACAGCCCACATCTCAGATTGTCTCTCTTAACATTTTGGCGGGAAACTTATTAAAACTAGTGACAAACATTCATTTAGCAGTGTAAATGCATCTAAACATGACAAAACCTTCACAATGTATTCCACATATCATTACAGCCTCTATGTAAGTGAAATTAAGCCCAAAATTACCAACAAGCAATAAAACTCAACATTCTTCTCCCAACTCAATTTTCATACAAATCCTATTATTCACTGTGCCCACACAATCAAAAGCATTTCTATATATTAATAAAGAAAAGAAAAAGAGTAGAAAATAAAAGGGAGTGAGGCAGAAATAAAAAATGTAAGAGAAAGCTGTAAGAAGTATATACAATGGAATGTTACTTACTGTTTATATTAATAGAGTTAAAAATAAAACATATTATTTACTCTTATTTAGTTCTGATTATTATTAGTTAAAGCATAACAGATTATTTACAAACAAGCATAAGCAGTATAATCAAGAAAGTATAATTAGAAATAGCATTTGAAGAACTTATAAAAAACTTTTACAAGGAATAAATATGTTATTATTCTATTAATGATATTTTCATTACTGTTCTCTCCTGCCCTCCCCACCCTTTACCCACTACATAATCTAAATAGAATGTCATTGTTTAAACAAAGAAAATAATAAAAGGAGAAGGGAAAAAAAAGGTAAAGATAAAAAAATGTATCAAATTACTAACCTTACTTCTTTTCAGAAAGAGAAACAAATTGAATCACAGCTTGCCATTAAATCTTCAGGTATTTTGACTGGTTATGAAACAAAACATTTCTTTGCACATAGAGAATAACTTTGATTAAATCTTTTCCAAAATATTTGTGGCTTTCTGGAAATGCAGGAACTATATTCAAAAGATTAATAATGAACTAAAATGATGAGAGAGAAAAACATATAACAAATCATTTGTTTTTAGTCTCTTCTTCTTCTCTGAAGTCTTCCACGAAGCTTCAGTTGCCAATCTCTTTAATGAAGAACTAGCCCATTCCATTTCTTCTATTTTATCCAAAATCCTTTTTCTTTGACAAACAGTAAAGCAGAGTCTAAATCATCGAAAACCTTAGGACCATCAGGAAGGAAGATTTTAAGCTTGGCAGGAAACAGAAGGTATGTTTTAAACTGTGCTTTTTAAGCTCCCTTATTAGTGGCAGAAAAACTTTTCTTTTAGCTATTACCATGGAAGAATAGTCATTGTCAAAATGCACAGTTGTCTCATTAATCTTAACAGGAGCTTTAGCCCAAGCAGATTTAAGAACCATCTCTTTATCAAAGATGATAGAAATCTAACTATAACTGATCTAGGATATTTTTGTTAGAGTTAGTATTAGCTATAGATCTATGTGCTCTTCGATACCAAAAGAGAATGCTTCTGTGCGTCTAAAGTTTTAGGGAGCCAAGTTGTTAAAAAAGAAGTAATATTGTTACCTTCAATATTTTCTGGCAGTCCAAAAATCCTAATGTTATTGCACCTAGAACTATTTTCCAGGTCATCCAGCTTTGTTTGTAAATGTGTATTTTGTTTCAGCAGAAACTCAATGTTGATTTCCTCTTCTTGTATTCTATTTTCCATGTCATTCACAGCTTCTTCTATGCCTGTCATCTGGATCTTCTGTTGTTGCAGGTCTGTATGTAACAGGTCTATTCGTTTTGTAGTTTTTTCTATGAAGGTGTCTATTTTAGTATCCATTTTATCCATTTTATCAGTAAGTTGCTGGATTATAATTATCAGAGACTGAAGTTCTTTCTTGATGCTGGAGTCTTGAGAATTTGTCTTACTGGAACTCATTTCAGACTGATAAACTGACAGGAAAATTTCCACAGTGATTTCTGACAGGAATATTGTTAAGATTTCCTTTCTTTTTTAGATATAGTTCAAGAACTATATAAAACAAACGTATTTAGAAAGAAAATTACTTCAAAAATTAATTTTTTAAGTAATTAATTCCTGTCAGTGTAATGAAATTGGTGGAGCTGAAGAAATCTGCTGCTATCCTGTGTTCATCCTTGGCAACGCCCCCGTGAGCTGAAGCTTCTGAAGTAACTCATGAACACTGTGCATGAGACAGCCCACATCTCAGATTGTCTCTCTTAACATTTTGGTGGGAAACTTATTAAAAACTAGTGACAAACATTCATTTAGCAGTGTAAATGCATCTAAACATGACAAAACCTTCACAATGTATTCCACAGATCATTACAGCCTCTATGTAAGTGAAATTAAGCCCAGAATTACCAACAAGCAATAAAACTCAACATTCTTCTCCCAACTCAATTTTCATACAAATCCTATTATTCACTGTGCCCACACAATCAAAAGCATTTCTATATATTGATAAAGAAAAGAAAAAGAGTAGAAAATAAAAGGGTGAGGCAGAAATAAAAATGTAAGAGAAAGCTGTAAGAAGTATATACAATGGAATGTTACTTACTGTTTATATTAATAGAGTTAAAAATAAAACATATTATTTACTCTTATTTAGTTCTGATTATTATTAGTTAAAGCATAACAGATTATTTACAAACAGGCATAAGCAGTATAATCAAGAAAGTATAATTAGAAATAGCATTTGAAGAACTTATAAAAACTTTTACAAGGAATAAATATGTTATTATTCTATTAATGATATTTTCATTACTGTTCTCTCCCTGCCCTCCCCCACCCTTTACCCACTACATAATCTAAACAGAATGTCATTGTTTAAACAAAGAAAATAATAAAAGGAGAAGGAAAAAAAGGTAAAGATAAAAAAATATATCAAATTACTAACCTTACTTCTTTTCAGAAAGAGAAACAAATTGAATCACAGCTTGCCATTAAATCTTCAGGTATTTTGACTGGTTATGAAACAAAACATTTCTTTGCACATAGAGAATAACTTTGATTAAATCTTTTCCAAAATATGTGTGGCTTTCTGGAAATGCAGGAACTATATTCAAAAAGATTAATAATGAACTAAAATGATGAGAGAGAAAAAAACATATAACAAATCATTTGTTTTAGTCTCTTCTTCTTCTCTGAAGTCTTCCACGAAGCTTCAGTTGCCAATCTCTTTAATGAAGAACTAGCCCATTCCATTTCTTCTATTTTATCCAAAATCCTTTTTCTTTGACAAACAGTAAAGCAGAGTCTAAATCATCGAAAACCTTAGGACCATCAGGAAGGAAGATTTTAAGCTTGGCAGGAAACAGAAGGTATGTTTTAAACTGTGCTTTTTTTAAGCTCCCTTATTAGTGGCAGAAAAACTTTTCTTTTAGCTATTACCATGGAAGAATAGTCATTGTCAAAATGCACAGTTGTCTCATTAATCTTAACAGGAGCTTTAGCCCAAGCAGATTTAAGAACCATCTCTTTATCAAAAGATGATAGAAATCTAACTATAACTGATCTAGGATATTTTTGTTAGAGTTAGTATTAGCTATAGATCTATGTGCTCTTTCGATACCAAAGAGAATGCTTCTGGTAAGTCTAAAGTTTTAGGGAGCCAAGTTGTTAAAAAGTAATATTGTTACCTTCAATATTTTCTGGCAGTCCAAAAATCCTAATGTTATTGCCTAGATCTATTTTCCAGGTCATCCAGCTTTGTTTGTAAATGTGTATTTTGTTTCAGCAGAAACTCAATGTTGATTTCCTCTTCTTGGATTCTATTTTCCATGTCATTCACAGCTTCTTCTATGCCTGTCATCTGGTCCTTCTGTTGTTGCAGGTCTGTATGTAACAGGTCTATTTGTTTTGTAGTTTTTTCTATGAAGGTGTCTATTTTAGTATCCATTTTATCCATTTTATCAGTAAGTTGCTGGATTATAATTATCAGAGACTGAAGTTCTTTCTTGATGCTGGAGTCTTGAGAATTTGTCTTACTGGAACTCATTTCAGACTGATAAACTGACAGGAAAATTTCCACAGTGATTTCTGACAGGAATATTGTTAAGATTTCCTTTCTTTTTTAGATATAGTTCAAGAACTATATAAAACAAACGTATTTAGAAAGAAAATTACTTCAAAAATTAATTTTTTAAGTAATTAATTCCTGTCAGTGTAATGAAATTGGTGGAGCTGAAGAAATCTGCTGCTATCCTGTGTTCATCCTTGGCCACGCCCCCCGATTAGACATTATTCTCATAGTTGCAGTTTTACAGTGTACCTGTTGTTGTTAGTGTTTTGTTTCTAACATCCATTTTTTAGGATGTTGGAAAAAGAGAAAAGCCCAGCAGACTTTAAAATAATGTTGTAAATGCAGTCAGAAAATTTGCTTACACTCTATTTGTATTGTCTTGGACCCTTTCATCTGGAAGAAAGCTGTTCTGTTTGTCATATGCTCAACCCAAGGACTCTGGCTGAATGCAAGAACAAACTTGTTTTGAAGGGATTACTTCAGTCCTCTAGTGAGACACTATCTGGAGCTTCTTCTCAAAAGTCAAGAAAAATGTCTCCCACTTCTCCAAGCACCTCAACAGCCTCTTCTAAGACCTCAGAGAAATCTGTTAAAAGATCTTTTCCAGATCCATCGGATACCTCATATCCGAAAAAGAAAAGACCACAATTTTTGGATCCAACTTCTTCTTTGGATCAGAAACATATTAAGAAACAGTCCTCGGATCTGATTCCTCTTTGGATCCAAAAACTACAAAATGTAAACACACATTAGATCAGACCCCCTCAGATCTGACACAAAGAAGTGTGGATGTGGTAATTTTCCCAGAACTAGATACTCACCCTCAGTAGACCCAGTTCCATCCTGGGTACCATTCCCTTTTTTGGAGAGACCAGAATCTCCTTCAGGGATGTTCACTCACTCTTCTAGAAGCCTTACAGTAGAAGATTTAGAGAGGTTAATGAGAAAGATCTTCCTAGAGCAGAGCCAGCCAGTTATCCTTTCAGCTCCTACCCGATTGGGTCAGGAGATCAGTATATCTACTACTCCATCTTTGTCAATTCCGCCTCTGACTCCTCTCAAGATTTCAAAGGCCTTGGATCTGAGTTGCCAGAGCCAATCAGCTTCTGATCCAAGGATACCTTCATACTCAGATCCGAGGCTTGCTGTGAGCTTTTCAGTTCAGTCAGATCATGAGAGCTGTCAGAGTCAATTCTACCCAATCTGGTCTGAGGTGCTTCATTTCACTCCAAGGTTTTCAGAGCCATCTCTATGCTTTGGAGCCTCTGCAATGGTCAGTTCGGCTTTGACTTCAGCCTTGGGTGGACATTCCTCAGGGCAGTGTTGGACTGTGGATCAGAAACTTGCGGTTTCAGATCTTGGATCCTATCGTTCACCAGAGCAGTCTGCCTTTGCAGCCATGGAGAGAGCCCTGTCTGCACCCTTGACTCAGATGGTGCCTCTCTCCTCAGATCTTTTGTCTACGTCTGTCCCGTCTGTGCATCTGGAGTCTCAACTATCTTCTCCATAGGGACAGTCAGTTCCTAAACCCCAGACTTCCCATCATGAGATCCCCACGTTTTCTGGCACTTCTCTAGAGTATCCCACTGAGGAGGTCCCTAAGAAGAAAACATGTAAGAGGAATCATTTAGATTCCCTTGAATCTGTCACTGAAGATACAGATTATGATGAGGATGAAGGGTCCCCATGGTCACCTCCTGATGGTGTTTCATTTGAAGACATCCTAGAAATCCTGAAACAGAGAGGTGGCTGGAAGTCCAGCAACTCTCTGTCAGAAGAATCTGTACTATTGGAGGCATTCAGTACTGGCCTATCTACCTCCTGGATGACCCCACCTGCCAATGAGCTCATTATCTTGGTCTTGTGGCAGGCATGGAAGGATCCAGACACCATTGAGCCAGTTCCCAGGAAGCCTGATAAATTCATGACAGATTCGGGACATATGTCTATGCTTCAGTGACCATTGCCTTAAAGTCACTGAACTATTTGGCACACTTCACAAGGCTACAGAGGAATATGATTAAAGAGCTATTAGACACCCTCTCAGGAGCCATTTCTGAAGAGGTGAAAGCATCTGTCACCTCTCAGTTGGCTACCCTTCAGTTGATATCAAACTCCTCCATGAGGGTGATTTTTTAAGTCTTCATTAATCAGTGCTCCTTTTGACAGTGCATCTCTTTTTGGCCCCAAGGTAAAAGACACATTTTCCAGGTGTAAGAAGGTTGGAAGGACCCTTTCTGTCATGGGCGTACATTTTTCCACCCACCAAAGATCCTTTCAGTGAATCATTGAGGTGGTGGTAAAATGTGGTTCAGAAAATCCCGAGGATCTTTCCAGGGCACATGTAGAAGAAGCTTGCCCAGGGGCAGAGGGGAGCACTTAAATGGTAAATACTGCCATCACAACAGAGGTAGCCTACAGAACCAAGGGTCTAGAAATTTGTTCTTTGGTAAACCCTTTCAGCACTCCTGAAAGGAGGCCTGATTCTTCCCCTCTGGAGGCAATTGGGAGGTCATTTTTCTCTGCACTAGAGAGCCTGGCTAGAATTAACAACAAATACTTGGGTGCAGAGAATCATTTCCAGAGGCTATCTAATACCATTTTCCCTTTATCCTCCCAATTCAAGAAAATTCTCTGATGATCCATCCAGAGGGAACAAGCAGCAATTCAAATTCAAAAGCTGCTAGAAAAAAAAGAGTTATCCAAGAGGTCCCTTCAGACCAGATAGAACCCGGAACGTACTCAAGATTCTTTTTAGTGCCAAAGAAAACAAGGGATGGAGACCAATTTTGGATCTCAGCATCTTAAACAAATCCATTTAAGATCAAGGTCTGGATGATCATGGTTTAGTCCAATCTTCCTTGTTTGGAAAAGGACAGTTGGATGTGCTCAACAGATCTTCAGGATGTGTACTATAATATAAAGATGAACAGGCAATCCAGAAGATTTTTATGCTTCTGGCTGGGAGCCAGTCACTATCAGTTCAGGATTCTGCCCTTTGGTCTCAGCACAGTTCCCAGGGTGTTTACAGATGCATGGCAGTTGTAGCAGCTGACTTGAGACTGCAAGGATTATGAGTGTTTCCATACTTATACGACCGGCTCATTTCCGGCCCAACCAGGCATCAGCTCATCATGGTAGACAAAAGGAGATCCAGGCATGTGCTCTACTAAGAATCACCATAAACTGCCAAAAGTCTCATCTAGAACCAAGTCAAAGTCTAGAGTTCATAGGAGCACTGCTCGATACAAAATCAACTATAGCCTCATTTCACCTCTCCAGAGATCAAACAGTAAGATCACAAGTGAGAAAGATAGTTTGCAGTACCAGAATCCCAAACTGCTTGGTTCTTCAGGCTTTGAGGTCAATGGCAGCAGCACTAACATAACTACCCTTGGCAAGCTATCATATGAGAATTCCTCAACGGATGCTGGCCTCACAATGGTCAATACTTCGTCTTCCTTTATCTGCTCCGATATGAATCACCAATATATGCAAAAGGGATCTACTGTGGTGGATTCAGTCAGAAGAATTTTTACAAGGCCATTTATTCATCCCTTCTCAGCCCAAGGCCATTGTGACCTTGGAACTTGAAATGAAGGAATGTCAATGGATAATACGTTTTTGTGCAGATGCACTACCGGGTTTAAACCAAACTGTTTCTTTAAAACCTGTCATAAAACATAAACAAATGTGCTTGAAATAGAGACCTATGTTTTTAAATTTTGATTATTGTTTTTTAACCAGGATGTCAGTTGTTTAATTGAATAATTAATGGCTGTGTGATTCTTGATGGTATAAATATGGTTAGTATGTGTTAGAACGTTTATACTCTGATGAAGGGTTTGTTTGGCCTGAAAGCTCTACTTTATTAAACACTTGTTCAGTATTAGCATTTCTTGTTTTTTTTTATATTCTATTCAACCTTGGATGCTTCCCAGTTGGGGTAGGCGGCATTACCTGGGAAAAACAGTCCAAGGCACATGGTCCCCTGAAGAGGCCAATTTGTATATCAGTGTCCTATAGTTGAGAGCTGTGCTTTTAGCTTTGCAGGCTTTTCAGAATGCTCTCCCTTCAGGAACGATTGCGATTCAAACAGACAACATGTCAGTGGTTTGGTACTTCAGCAAATAAGGGGGGAACCAGATCTTAACCCCTGTGTCGAAAAGTGCTCAGGGTTTGGCAATGGGCAATCTCTTCCAACAGCTTTCTTATAGCATCATGTATTCCAGGGAGGTCCAATGAATTACAGGACAAACTAAGCAGGTACATCCTACTACCTCATGAGTGGCTCCTAAACAAGAATGTAGCAGAATTGATTTTCTGATAAAGGGGCCAGCCTTGCTATGATTTCTTTGCATATTCTCTGAACAAGTGCAGCAGCTACTTTGCCCTAATCCCCCCACAGGGGGAGTCACAGAGGGATGTTCTTTTCCATGATTGGCTCCCTAGTCTACTTTATGCTTATCACCCAATTCCTTTGATTCCAAAGTTCCTACAGAGAGCTGCCAGGTTGAAGAGTAAAGTCATCCTCATTGCACCCTATTGGCCTCGACAGATTAGTTTTTCCTTTCCTGTGTCCGTATTTAATTTATCAACCCTGGATTCTTGACCCAGCTCTAGATCTGCTGTCTCACCTGACAGGCATGATTCATCTAAACCTTCCCAATCTCAAGCTGACGGCTTAGTTTTTTCCATTTCCAGTAATATATTTTGGTCTTATAAAGTTAGACAGTTGATAGACTCACAACAGTTTTTGCATCAGTATTTTTAAGAGTCTTCTGAGGGTTATAAAGTCTGAAACTGAAATATGTCTCATTAATTTTTAACATCTTTCTTTAATGATTTCCCAGTACAAAAGTATGAGACCAAACTGAGGACATTCGGTGACTAGCAGTATTTTTGAGCTGTATGAATGTGCGAATCTTTGATGCCTGAGGCATATTACTTGATAGAGGGCACATGTATTCACATAAGTGTCTGCTGTCACATGTTGAAGTCATTGCTATACAAATCACCCACCTTTTACTTACTTACATTACCAAGTAACAACATGCAAGGATATGCCATTCATTTGTATTATTACGCAATTCTCTTTTGATGCTCAAGGGTCAACACTTTCATTGAAAATCCAGCAGTTGCTACAATTTTAGTTCAGGGCTGAGTCTGTCTGATGCTAGGAGTACACAGCCATTACATGGGTAGGTAAAGGTTGTGAGCATTGCCTGGCATCAGTCTTAATATATGTATGTGCGTAGGATGAAGGTTTTAGTGGTGAGTGAGTGAGTGTGCTATGTGCTGCCTCTTATCCAATGTGAGGGCATATTGAGCAAGCGTACATCTGCCTACACCCACAGCAGCTGCTGGTTCTCCTCTGACTCCTCACCTATGTGTGGCTGTGGTGACCTTGCCATTGGTGGTGTGATTTGTGCCCTTTCCCCTTGCTGATCCTGCTAAGCTGCTTTCTCAGGATGATGTTGTGAAGCATGAGACAAACAGTGAATATTTCAGTATATGTACATGGATTGTACTGCAGGACTCCCCTAGATGTACCTAGGCATCGGAACTGAGGCTTCAACAGCCAAAACACATGCTCTATGATACTTCTGGTTTGACTGTGTGCCTCATTATGGCATTTTTCAGCAGGTGTATGTACATTTCTCATGGGCATCATCAGCCATGGTTCCAGTGCATAACTTGCATCCCCCAGAAAATGACCCTGTGGGAAATCACCCCTAGTGCACATCTGATACAGTTGGGAGGTGTGCCAGATATGTGAGTGTTGGTAACTGCCTCGGTTGCCAGCACACACATTCAAGATGATTCCTTTAGCATTACACATGACTTAGCAGTTAATGGAGTGGAAGCCCTTTCTAGTTATGTAGGCCCTTCCGTGTTCCCCAGGTGGTGTCTTGATTTCTATATGTGTACAATCCGTAGCACCCAGTACTTCAGAGTAGTGTGCTACAGGGTACAACTTCTACATATTTGTGGCCCTGTCCTCAGGAGTACAGGGAGAATATATGTGGTTGCTGGCATGTTGGAGCATAACATTCAGGAATTGATAGAGGATCCTGGATGCTGATACCTATGACACCCCCAGCATGTCCCTTGTCGGTCTCTGAAAGGCTCCTGTAGCTCAAATTCTAAGTGTTACACATACCTTTGTCTCCACTGATATCAGTTCCCCTCTGTTTTCCCTGGTTATGAGTTGAGGATGACAGAAGTTGCAGAGTTCCCGTAGTGTGACTTTATCCACCATGTAGCACCCTACAGTTTCCACCTCATACATATTGTGATAAGTTAACTGGGTTCTGAAACCTCTTCTCCTTCCTGGTCATGGTTTATTAGCAGCAGCAGCAGCATAGATTTCAGCCTGTTGCACATACACATGAATTAAAGCAACAGCAGCCTCTAACATACATAGGATCATAGGATCATAGTAAATTGCTAGGCTATTGACCTGAAGGTCATTTTAAGCCTAGCATTTTCATCCCGATGTAATACCATAAAAATGCTAGTCAATATTCAAGAGTGCATTTAGTGATGACTGTCCATGTCCAGGAGGGTTACGGACTCTATCCCAGTAAAAATTTGCAGTGCCCCATTCACTAGTTCAGGTTCCTCTTGAACAGTGTCATAGAGGTGCTCTGTATCACATGAATTGGTAGCCTGTTCCAAAGATGCGTCGATTGCTGGGAGATAAATCTGTCCCTCCAGCATGTCCTATTTAAGTTGCAGGCCATATTTAGGTCCCTGGAATGAGTAGCCCTAGTCCCATTTGATTTATAGATATGCAGCAAGTTCATTCCATGGATTGCTCTGTAGGCCAGGCATAAGTCTCCCCTAAGAAGTCTATACAATATGAAGTGTAGTGACAATGACTTTAGTGAGTCTGTGTAAGGCACATGCTGGAGCCCCTTGATATTCTTTGTTAGAAACCTCTGACATCTGTCTAATTCCTACAGATGCTGAGTACGGTACATGCCAAATGGGGAGTTATACTGAATTATGGACCAGATAAGTGCTGAATGTAGGGAGGTTACAGCTTCTTTTTCTGTCGAGGTGATGCCTTTACTAATCAAGTGTGCTATGTAGAAAGCTTTCCTAACTACAGTAGACACATGGTGGTCAAAGTTAAAGTCACAGTCAACTTGTGATCCCAGGTTCCTTACCACTTCATGGTATTGTTGTTTTGATAGTGTCAGGGGACATTGTTTGTGCCAAAGGGAAAGATGATGCATTTCTTTGCATTCAGTTTGAGAATGTGACTAATACACCAGTTGTAGGTCTGTGTGAGAACCTCCTGGAGTATACTGACATCACTTGGGGATTCAATGATTGCACCTAGTTTGCAGTCGTCTGCAAACTTGGTCTGTCACAACCCCTTAGTTTTGACCTGAACTTCTGAGAAGTATATACCAAACAGTAGGGGGCCCAGCACTGACACCTGTGGCACCCCACTGTTAACAGGTCTGCTGGTTGATGTGGAGTCACCCACTTTGATAGTGTGTGTCTGGTTTCTGAGCCAGTTGGCAACTCATCTTACAATGAAAGGGTTTACATTCAGTTTGTTAAGTTTATCGGTAATGCCTAAATGTGGGATTGTGCCGAAAGCCTTTGCCAGGTCGAGGAATACTGTGTGCACAGATTTGCCCTCATCAGTGGCCTTGGTCACATTTTCAAAGAAATCCACCAGATTTAACAGGCAGGATCTCTCATTCACGAAGCCAAATTGGGTAGAATCCAAAGTTTGGAGGTCACCAATATCTTTATTAATGAGGTCCATAATGATACATTCTATGGCCTTACAGATGAGTCTGGTTAGGGTTATGGGTCTGTAATTCCCTGGGTCTGTTGCTAGGCCACCTTTGTGGAGGGGAATAACTGTTGCTGTTCTCCATTCTGCAGGAACAAAAAGCCTGTGGTTAGGCTATGATTCAGTAAACCCTACATGGTCGGCTAAGACCATGTGTGGGTAGACTCCTTTCCGTGGCTGTATTCAAGTAGGTTTTGGATTCACAGGGAAACCAGCAGTGAGTCTACACTGTTGCTTTATAGCTTGTTGAATAACTCCTCCATCTTGGATTGGTTGATTAGCATATAGTTTAGCTGCTTATGCTGTAATTAGCATGCCACAGTGTTTCCAATGGTTGCACAGCTCTACAAACCATATAGAGCCACTTACTGAATACAGAACAGTGTAGTGCGATCCAAACACAGTCTTTGTAGACCATGGTAAGGGTTTATTGAATCAACACGTAGTACTTATCCATGAATGCAATGTTGGTTAAATAAGAGGAAAAAAATGAAATGAAAAATTGATAGTGTAAAAGCTTGCCAATACTGCATTGGTATGATATTAAAAAGTAGCTACAGCACAGCTTCTTCAGTGATATTATCAAAGTGTACTTACTAATACAATGCAAGTTATTAAATGCAATATAATTTATGTAGAACTTTGCAGTGTTACCTACATTTAGCTGACAAAGTGAAATTCCAAAACTGAAAATGTTCTATAAAGGGCTAACTGTTATATTGACTGGAAAGTTGAGAGAAACCAAAAAAGAGTAGGGTATCATTCTTACAGGGAACTAAAGCAAGACTGGGACAGGGGCAAAGTATGAAGTTAAAGTAAGATGCTGCTGTTGGTGAGAATGTAGATGTTGTCAACAAAGTGGGTGAGATGATGGTAATTCAGTCACTGTGACAGCAGCAAACTCATACTTGTCCTGAGTTTAGAACAATTAGCTTTTCTTTTTAAGGCTGAAAGCACACTATAGCAATACAATAGCAGTACATTTCTAGGTATCTTGTGGTGTCAGAGTATGGCAGTGTTTTGAGTGATGTGCCATGGCTTGCTACAGTGAGCCACAACAGAAAAAAAGGTAAATATTCCCAACTTTATATATCTTGAGTGGATAGGATGACAGGATACACTAATTGAGACTTTGTAGTTGTACTGAGAGCTAGGCTGAATAACTTGTTGTGATTTGTACGTGAAGTAGCACCATGTGTTTGGGCATGCTGACTTGGCTTCTTATGATTTAAAATTTAAATTTTGTGAACTTTTTTTTTTCTTTCATTGATCTAATTAGGCGTTGTCACCTCACAGTTAGACGTTGTCCTGTTCAATTCTCAGTTAAAGTGTCTTCTGTGTGGAGACATGCGTGAATGGGCATACCTTCGTTGAAGGTTGTGCATCAGGGCTGGCAACTTGGCACGTAAAAATCTACTGCCAATCATTAGCGGACCGGAGTTCCGCTGTGGCGACCCCTAACCGGGAAAAACCGAAAGACACAGACACAACATTGATCTAATTAGGCATCCTGTTTCGACCATTTATACATGTACCTTAAGGCTAGTCCAAAAAGCTCAAGAAATTCTTCTAAATGCTCCATACTCCCAGCAATGTGAAAAAGCCTTTCAGACAATGTTTATTATTTTTTTGTTTTAATTACTTTACAAGTATCCTAAATTTTATTATGAGGCTTCCTTTTACAGATGCAGTAAAATATCTCGAATGCTCTGCACTTACAAAACAAGGACTTAAAACTGTGTTTGATGAAGCCATCCGAACTGTTCTGATTCCACAAGAAGAAAAGAACATCACATGCTTGCTTCTCTAAACATATCTGTAACTGTGCAAGCTTTATGCAAAACTAGAGATTAACTTGGCAGTCTTTTAACTCTTTGCCCTTTGAATAGCGCTACTTTGTGTAAATATTAAGATCTGATGTCAATTCTCATTCCATCCACAACTGTTTGGTTTGGATCTAATCCTCGGATCTGACTCAGCCATTACTTTAGCTTGTGGCCACCAGAAAGCTCTCGAGCTCCTCCCTTGCTGATAATGCACCAACCCCCAACATACCCCAGATCTCGTTTGCCATTTTCGTGAACAGACGTGGTCACCTTCAGCTTGCAAGCAATTTGTTAAAATGATAAGTTTTTCAATTTTTTTATTAGTCTATAATAATTTAACCTTTCTTTCTATAAATCCTCCCTTTTCTTACACTTGGTGTAATCTCTTTTTACCATAGGTTCATAGGTTCATAGGTAGGTACTAGGCTATTGGCCCTAGGGCCTATACAAGCCTAGCCAAAAAGGTACCCTGGCTTTCAACACCCAAGAAAATTATTTTCCTGTGCCCCTGTCAAGCAGAACCACAGAAGTGATTCCCGGGGTGAATTTCCTATTACCCATCCAACCATCAAGATTTTTCTTGAAGAGTGCTAATGAGGAGCTCTGTTTGACAGATAGGTAGTCTGTTCCAGAGTATGGGAAGTCTGTGGGACAGGAATCTATCCCTCCAGCATGTTCTGTTTATTGTGGTGACAAGGTTTAGGTCCCTAGAGCGTGTAGCTTGGAGGGATTGGGATTTCTTTAAGTGGAGCATGTCCAACAGCTCTGGGTTTGACATAGCTTTGTATGTTAGGCAGAGATCGCCTCTGAGTAGGCGATATGTGATGGAGTAAAGCTGGAGTTTTTTGAGACGGTCTGCGTAAGGCATCTGTTTGAGGCCAGTAACCCTCTTTGTGAGGTATTTTTGCGGCCTTTCCAGTTGGTGTAGATGTCTTGTGAGGTACATACCAAAAGGGACATTGTACTCTATAATGGGTCTAATGAGTGATGAGTAGAGGGGAACAATGACCTCTTTTTTTTCTGCATGAGAAACCTTTTGTGATGAGGTGTGCCACGTAGAAGGATTTCCTGACCACTGTGGCGATGTGATTATCAAAGGAGAGACTACTGTCCACCTGTGTCCCAAGGTCTCTTATCACATTTTCTGTGTTAAGTAGACTACCGCCTATGTGATAGTTCATGGGTACAGAGTTTTTACCAAAGGGGATGACAATGCACTTTTTGGCATTGAGCTTGAGACCATGTCTTTGACACCAGGCATCTGCCTCAGTGAGGCCCTTTTGTAGAATGTGGCTCTTAGTTTGCAGTCATCTGTGAATTTAGTTAGCCAAAGACCTTCTGTGTTAGCCAGATACTAAACAGGAGAGGACCCAGGACTGAACCCTGTGGTACTCCACGTGTCACTGGTCTGAAGTCTGATTTGGAGTCTGCTACTTTCACAGTGTGGGTTCTGTCAGTAAGCCAGTTGGCAACCCATCTTGTGACATAGGGATTTATACCTATTTTAGTGAGTTTATCTATAATTCCAGAGTGGGGGATGGTGTTGAACGCCTTGGCGAGATCTAGATAGGCTGTGTGAACCACCTTACCCTCATCTATGGCTTTGGTGACTACTTCAAAGAAGTCTATCAGGTTTAGGAGACATGATCTGCCTTTTACAAACCCAAACTGTGTGGGGTCCAGAGTTTGGAGATCTCCAATGTCTTTGTTTATGAGTTCCATGATGATACATACATTCCATGGCCTTGCAGACGAGGCTCGTCAGGCTAATGGGGCGGTAGTTCCCGGGGTCTGTTGTGCCCCCCCCCCTTTGTGGAGTGGGATAACTGTCATGATGTGCCATTCAATGGGCACAAAGCCTGAGGTGAGGCTATGATTGAACATGGTACTTAGGTGGGGTGCCAGTTCATTCTGTAGTTCATGTAGAAGGCAGTCTGGGATGCTATCAGGTCCCATGGATGCTGTGTTCTTGGCTTTGGAGAGTGAGGTTTTTACCTGTGCAGCCGTGATTACAGGAACTTTGCATTCTTCCGGTATAAAGATGGGCCCTTTAGGGGGTGAGGGCGGGGGTAAAGTTAGCAGTGAACCTATCTGCCAGGATGTTGGCAATATCAGTTGGTTCTGTATATTTAGTGTCATTGTGCTGTAACTCAGAGCAGATCTGAGTGTTACCATTGAGTGTTACCATCGTTGGTAATTATTATCTTTTCCTGCTTTTACACTAGCGTAGTGTATTCTTCTTATTATCGCTGGTATTTTTTCCATTTTTCCTTTCCTATTTTTATAAAAAAAAAAGAGAGAGACAGATTTTTATCTTATCTTTCTATCTTGTTCATTGTAGTTCTGGATGCCAGAAAAAGGTCCTTATGGCTTTAAGAAGTGCCACAAGTTGCCTTTGTCCAATGTGCATTCATTATGAATTTATTGTCTGGGCTTGGATCACCTTCAAGTTGATTGCCAACAATCTAAAAACTTTAATCTGGGTGACATTAAGAATCGGAAAAATAAAATGGTTACTCCCTGTATCTTTCTGTGAGGCTATTGCTGGAGCTCAGCCTTCCAAGTCTAAAATTATGAAGACTTCAACTAAGTCTCCTCAACCTTCAGGATACGTGACTCCTTCATCCACTGAGCCGCCAAAGAAAAAAACATAATATCAATGCTGGATCTGACAATGGCCTCCTTGGATCCAAGCTGTTCAGATCCAAGGCCCTTACCAAGAACTAGGTACTCACCCAGTTTGATCCAGTACCTTACAGACTAACTTCTCCTTTTATGGAGAGCTGACCCTCTAAGACCCCATCCACAGCTTCCTCTCATTCTTCCAGAAGTCTGATCAAAGCTGATGTGGATAGAATGATGAGTTTTCTCTCAATGCAGATACAGATGGGAGTTCTCCTGGATGTATCAGATCTGAATATATTTGTATCTTCAGCTCTGAGGAAGTCTCTGAGTGCTCTGGCTCCAATGATTTCAGAGCTGGATCACTCTCTGAGATGTAGCATCCCTGTTGGATCCGAGGTGTTAGAGTCGACTATGAAGTTTTCAGAGCCATCTCTGCAACTTGGAGCCTCACCACTGGACAGCACAGCTCAGACCTCTGCCTCGGGTGAATTTCCCTCAGGGCAGACAGAGTCAATGGGGCAGAAATGTAGCTTCTTGGCTCCATCAGCTACTTTCTCTCCAGGGCGTTCTGCCTTTGAAGTGGTGGAGGGAGATTTCTCTGCTTTGGCAAGATGGACAATTTCCCCCCTTGGATATTCCTTCTGGATCCCAGATGTCTCTGCACCTTGAGCCACATCACTCTACACTACAGGGACAATCAGCTAAAAGTCTCCAGGCTACCCAGCAGGGTATTACAGTCTTTTTTGACACTTCACCAGACCATCTCAATGAGGAAAACCATAGGAAGAGAAAGTGTAAGAGGAGGCACTTGGATTCCCCTCGGGAGGCAGTCAGCAAGGATACTGATTTCAATGAAGGAGAAAGGTCCCCAAGATCACCACCTGAAGATGTCTCATTACCAGACATTCATCAGATCCTTAAGCAGAGGGGAGGTTTGTCTTCTGATAACCCTTCCTTGGAGGAATCAGTATACCTTGAGGCCTTTGGAACTGGCCCTTCTACCTCCTGAGTTACTCCCTCTGCTGATAAGCTCATTGATTTGATCTCTAGGTGGGCATGGAAGGGACTGGACGCAGTTGAGCCAATCCCTGAAAGACCAGATTGGATTCTGATTCCACCTGTAGGT